>NC_053491.1:311909385-312156885 GCF_905171775.1 Rana temporaria
GTGCCGCACCCCGAACCAGAACAGAACAGCGCCCAAAATGGCGTCTGCCCAAGAAGTACCCTCCCCCCAGCATGCCCTGCGAGGGAAAAAACCCTCTGATTTGCGCTCTGGCCTGGACTCCACTGCCGCCACCTGCCGCCCTGGGGTGGAAAATCACCCCAGGAACACAGTACTAACCGACAGCACAGCAAGAACAAAGGCCCAATTTGTGCAAATCACTTGGATGAGAGCTAACTAACTCTCTCATCCCCTCTAAATTTGAAATAGCACCTGGACTGAAAGTACACAGGCACTACACCTAATAAAGGTTTTACCCCCTGATTGCCCCCTAGTTAACCCTTTCACCAGTGATCACCGTATAAGTGTTACGGTTGACGCTGGTTAGTTAGTTTGCTGTTTATAGCATCAGGGCACCCGCCGTATATAACCCAATAAAGGTTTAACCCCCTGATCGCCCGGCGGGTGATATCAATAAAATTTTAGGGTCAGTCAGGGTCTGTGTCGCCCCAGGCAGCGTCAGGTTAGTGCCAGTAATGCTTACAACCACGCGCAAAGCATACACCCCCCTTAGTGGTATAGTATCTGAACAGATCAATATCTGATCTGATCAGATCTATACTAGCGTACCCTAGGGTGACCAGACATCCCTGGTTTCCGGGGACAGCTCCCGGATTGAGGACACTGTCCCTGGACCAAGTCTGTCCCCAGTTTTGTCCCCGGATTGTATTTGAACAGGGGCTGGGGTGATTTCAAAAACAGTCAGTGCATAAAAATGTTTTAAAAAATCTGAATTACACACACCCGCTCCGCTGCTCCTACTAGCTTAGGGGGGTGTATTTTTTTCCATGATCTGTGCCCTTTTCTGATGATCATGTAATGGTCGGAGCAGAGGGAATATTTCTTCAGTTTCGGGTGTATGCCCATTCAGCTCCGTTCGCATGTTCTTCTGCCTTGGCTGAAGTCCCGGCAAGCCGCCTGCCAGCTTATCTCCTTGCCTTGCCTGGAGGAGTGATCTTCCTCACACCCCACCCAGTAGTAGCCGGGGCCCAGAGAGTAAGATTTAACAGGCTGTGAGGCAGGCAGCGACTGGCAGAGAGTCGCTGATTTCCGCCATTACTAGTAAAAAATAAAAAATATGTCCCCGGATTTAATTTTAAAATCTGGTCACCTTAGCGTACCCGGCAGTTTGGGGTTCCCAAAAATGCATTGTTAGCGGGATCAGCCCAGATACCCGCTAGCACCTGCGCTTTGCCCCTCCGCCCAGCCCACCCAAGTGCAGTATTGATCGATCACTGTCACTTACAAAACACAACACACATAACTGCAGCGTTCGCAGAGACAGGCTTGATCCCTGCGATCGCTAACAGTTTTTTTTGGAAGCGTTTTCTACATTTGCTGACAGGTCAGGTGCTTTTTTTACCTGTGAATCCTTACTAGTGTACCACTTAATTTAGAGCCCAAAATGGCAAAGCGAATGTACACTAGTAAAGAGGCCTACGAGTTTCTGAGCCTGACAGATAGTGAAGAGGAGGTCACGCATCTGTCAGATTCTGGCTCAGAATACAACCCCGTAGAAGACAGCGGCTCCATGTCAGATAGCTCTGACAAAGTTGTGGTCCCTGCTAAGGCCAGGCGTACCCGACCCCATTCTGATGTTGTTGAGGAGCAAGAACCTGCAGGACCCTTGTATGGAGCAGAGAGCCAGTACTAGCGCCGCTATTCCTTCTGGTGAACTGGCAAGCACCAGCAGCCTAGAACACCCTGGTCGTTCATCCAGCACTGCAGTATCACGTGGTGACGTGGCGAGTCCCATAAGTGCAGTTCAAGCTGGCGAGGTGGCAAGCACAAGTAGTGTCCCGCTGCCACCAAGAAGAAGACAAAGACAGGCCCATCGTGCCCATAGTGCCCTTCCTGCAGAATTCGCCTATCCTGATCAGGTCCCCACCACTTCTGCAGAACCCGTACTTCCCCCAACCCGGTATTCAGGTGGAAACAGCTGATTTTACGTTACTTGATTTTTATTCGCTGTTTTTCATGGAAGATCTCTATAGATCTATTGTGGGCCACAGTAATTTATATGCTGGTAATTACATTGCCGCCAATCCCCAGTCCGTCCTTGCCAGAGAATGGAAACCACTTACGGTTTCCCAATTTAAAACCTTTCTGGGCCTTTGCCTCAACATGGGCATACACCAATTTCCTAAGCTGCGGACTTATTGGTCCACAAGTCCACATGACCATATGCCCAAGTTCTCTGCTTCCATGGTCAGGAAACGATACGAGGCGATCCTGCGGTTCTTGCATTTCAATGACAATGAACTTTGTCGTCCACGTGGAGACCCTGAATACGACCGGCTCTACAAAATTTGGCCCCTCGTAAACCACTTCAACTAATGTTTTGCAGCCTTGTATACTCCCCATCAAGTTGTCTGCGTTGATGAGTCCCTAATTAAATTTGTCCGCTTGTCTTTCTAGCAGTACCTTCCCAGCAAGCGTGCCAGATAGGGGTCAAGCTCTATAATTTCTGACAGGGCAACAGGCTATACTTGGAGCTTTATGGTTTATGCGGGCAAAGATAGTCAGGTAAAGCCGGAGGACTGCCCAGATTACATAGGGAGTGCTGGCAAGATTGTGTGGGACTTGGTGTCACCCTTATTCGGAAAGGGGTACCACTTGTATGTGGACAATTATTACACGAGCGTGCCACTTTTTAGTCACTTTGATCATCAGATTGGAGCATGTTGCACCATGCGACCTAATCGCCGGGGCTTTCCCCAGCAGCTTGTAGATTCCCGTCTTAGGCTGGGGGAGAGAGCCTGCTCAAGGTGTAATAATTTGCTCGCTGTGAAGTGGCAAGACAATAAGAATGTTTTCGTTCTTACCACCCTTCACGCAGATACGACAGTACAAATTCGTACGGTGGCTGGTGTTGTGGAGAAACCCCTCTGTGTCCACCAGTATAACAAACATATGGGAGCTGTGGACCTCAACGACCAGTTGTTAGCACGGTATCTTATTGCCCGCTGGTACAAAAAAGTGTCTCTGTACTTATTTCAATTGGCTTTACTGAATGCTCATGTCATATACAGACCTTCAGGACGGACTGGATACTTCTTTCAATTCCAGGATGAGATCATCTTAGAGCTCCTGTATCCAGGCGGTTCTGCACCTCACCATTCTCAACCAAATGCAGTAAGCCGACTACATGCAAGGCATTTTCCGTATGTCCTCCAGAGTACCCCTACCCAACGAGCCCCCCAAAGAAGATGTCGTGTCTGTACCAAGCGCGGATATAGGCGTGACACCCATTTTTATTGTCCCCGCTGTCCTGACAATGCTGGTCTTTTCATCAGTGGCGGCTGGTGCTCAAAATTTTTGGGGGGGCGCAAACGAAAAAAAAAAAAAATTGCAGCCTCACTGTGCCCATCAAATGCAGCCACTGTGCCATGCCACAAAATGCAGCCACTGTGCCATCAATTGTCACCACTGTGCCATGCCATCAAACACAGCAACTGTGCCATCAATTGTCACCACTGTGCCATGCCATCAAATGCAGTCACTGTGCCATCAATTGTCACCACTGTGCCATGCAATCAAACAGCAATTGTGCCATCAATTGTCACCACTGTGCCATGCCATCAAACGCAGCCACTGTGCCATCAATTGTCACCACTGTGCCATGCAACACAGCAACTGTGCCATCAATTGTCACCACTGTGCCATGCCACCAAATGCAGCCACTGTGCCATCAATTGTCACCACTGTGCCATGCCATCAAACACAGCAACTGTGCCATCAATTGTCACCACTGTGCCATGCCATCAAATGCAGTCACTGTGCCATCAATTGTCACCACTGTGCCATGCAACACAGCAACTGTGCCATCAATTGTCACCACTGTGCCATGCCATCAAATGCAGTCACTGTGCCATCAATTGTTACCACTGTGCCATGCCATCAAACAGCAACTGTGTCATCAATTGTCACCACTGTGCCATACAACACAGCAACTGTGCCATCAATTGTCACCACTGTGCCATGCCATCAAATGCAGTCACTGTGCCATCAATTGTCACCACTGTGCCATGCAATCAAACAGCAACTGTGCCATCAATTGTCACCACTGTGCCATGCCATCAAACGCAGCCACTGTGCCATCAATTGTCACCACTGTGCCATGCAACACAGCAACTGTGCCATCAATTGTCACCACTGTGCCATGCCACCAAATGCAGCCACTGTGCCATCAATTGTCACCACTGTGCCATGCCATCAAACACAGCAACTGTGCCATCAATTGTCACCACTGTGCCATGCCATCAAACGCAGTCACTGTGCCATGCCATCAAACGCAGCCACTGTTCCATCAATTGTCACCACTGTGCCATGCCATCAAACGCAGCCACTGTGCCCCTCAATTGTTGCCACTGTGCCAATTGTCACCACTGTGCCCTTTAATTGTCACCACTGTGCCCCATGATGCCACTGTGCCCATTGTCACCACTGTGCCCCATGATGTCACTGTGCCCATTGTCACCACTGTGCCCCATGATGCCACTGTGGCCATTGTCACTCACCACTGTGCCCCATGATGCCACTGTGCGAATTGTCACCTCTGTGCCCTTTGTCACCACTGTGCCCCATGATGCCACTGTGCCAATTGTCACCTCTGTGCCCTTTGTCACCACTGTGCCCCATGATGTCACTGTGCCCCTTTCCCTGTAAAAAGCACTTACCTGAGGATTCCATGTCCTCCCTCGATGTCTTCTGCCGCTGTGGTGAAGCTTCAGCCAATCAGGTTCCTGATAACCAGAATCCAGGAACCTGATTGGCTGAAACGGCCGTTTGTCTTATGCAAGGAGCGCAGATTGCCTGCGCTCCGAGTATAGACATCCGAGAGCCGGAGAAAAGCCTATCAGAGCCGCTGGCTTTGATAGGCAGTTCCCCTCAGCCAACCAGCTGCCGCTATTCGGGTAACCGGCGTCCCACGTCCGGTTATATGAATAGACCAGGCAGCTGGCAACCAACCAATAACATACATTCGTGCATTTATGCACGAATGTGTGTTATTTGCAAGAGGGGGTGGCGCTGCAGCGCCCTCTATAGACGGCCGCCAGAACTGCAGTTAAAATGTCAAAATGACATTTTAGCCAAATAAAAGTTCTTAAAGGGCCCGTTTTTTGTTTTTTTTTGTGTGTGACTGTGGGAGGGGGGGCGGCGCCCATGCGTCCCTATGGACGGGCCGCCACTGCTTTGCATTGTGAATGTTTTGAACGCTTCCACACACGAGTGAAGTTTTAGCGTAGGGTAAAGCATTTCACAGGCTAGGCACACTTACACAGGGTCTACCAAGATGCCATCACATTTTGAGAGACCCAAACCTGGAACCGAAAAGTTGAACAGTTACAAAAAAAAAAGTAGAAAATAAAAACACAAAAAATATATAAAATAAAAAAAACAAAAATAGTTGTCGTTTTATTGTTCTCTCCCTCTCTATTCTCCCTCTATTGTTCTGCTCTTTTTTTACTGTATTCTATTCTGCAATGTTTTTTGTTTTATCATGCTTGCTTTTCAGGTATGTAATTTACTTTACTGTTTTCAGCTGTTGCGCAGATTTATTTATCTTGACAGCAACAGCGTTTGCTCCCACGATATATAAAGCCGTGACTCCAGTGCTGTAGGAGGTGATTTATATGCCAAAGCATGGGGGCATTAGGGGTGAAGGAGCGATTTTGCTCCTAATGCCGCATACATACGGTCGGCATTCCTACGGAGGCTTGCCCGTGGAAAAGTCAGACCGTGTGTACGCGCAGAACTTTTTATGCCGCCTACATACATTCGAAGTTCCGACGGAGGCTTGCCCGTGGAAAAGTCCGACCGTGTGTACGCAACATAACTCTTTTGCAGGAGGATGCCCCCCCCGCTTTGGCATATATATGTAGCGCCCCCTTACTTTCAGCATTGGCACTACGCTAAAGTTAGTGGGGAATGGGAGAGTTATTTTGCTCCCATTCACAATTTGTTTAAATTGTGACTTCTGACATTTCAGAAATGTCCACTGGGTCAGTCTGTATTCCAGGGATGTGTTACCATCCCTGGCCAGCAGTTGGCGCCAGAGGGGTTCTGGCAGAGCAAGTTCTCCCCAGCAGCCAATTAGAGGAGCTTTGCCCTCGTGGGGCATGCTGGGGAGGGGTATATCTGTGACAGGGGTCATGTGTTCTAAAGCGGGGTCCCTGTTCCAGGTGCGGCATCCACCTTCAGGGTACGCGCATCCATGGACCCCGCCGGCGCGGCCCACCTGGCCAAAGTTGCAGACTACTTGGAACCTCATCCGGAGGTACAAGGGGACCCCAGTGACTTACTGGGTTCCCGGTTCTATTGAAAGGATCCCAGGCTGGGTGCCGTTCGATTGGGGAGTCGGTTTGAGGAGGACCCGGAGGCAGGTTGTCCAACAGAGCCTAAACAAACCAATTGGGGATCTGGTGACCAGAGTACTGACAGGTATGCTTGCTGTCATCTGGTAACCAATGCAGAAATATACTGGGAGGATTCGCTCCATTTATCCATCTAGCTCAGTTATTGTAATCGGCCTGTGGCAGGGGCCCTAGAGCCAGGTCTGTGAGAGAGGCCTGTTCCTCCCAGAAATCCTAAGTGACATCTCGGCTGCCAGGCTCTTGAGAGGGGTCTGTCCGGGGGCACTTTACCCACTCTATTTGGAGTGGCGACGAGTTACAACTTGGTACTATACAGAGCAGTACTGACTGCTCCATTCAATATCCAGGCCTGATACTGCAAGGTTCTCTCTCTCTCTCTCTTCATCAACCTTGTCCTTCCCAATTTATGTTGATGTTGGCCGTGTTGGCCTGGAAAATAAAGCATTGGAAAAAAAAACTTTATTCACTGTCTGGACATTCGCTCACTGTTTTGACTCACTGCCATCACCCCTAGACATACTGCAGGGTAACTTAATACGCGGATCCCAAAAAAATCAGCGGCTCCTGCGGGGGTAGCGCTACATATAAATGGTGCATGTATGCCCATCATTAGAAGTGGGTGGATGAAGGGAGGTATTCTAATGGTGGGCATACCCACCGATCAATCTTTTTTTCGTTTAGCCAACAGGCTGCATGAAAAAAAAGATTACAATACATGTCCAACAAGAACCATCAACGTACTGGTATGTTGCTGGACTTTGAATGGCTATACCAGAATGATGCCTGTGGGTTTAGGTATCATCTTGGTATCATTCTTTTCAGCCAGCGGTCGGCTTTCATGTAAGAGCAATCCTAGCGGCTAATTAGCCTCTAGACTGTTTTTACAAGCAGTGGGAGGGAATGTCCCCCCCCCCAGATATAAACAGCGCCACTGAGAAATTGGGAAAGCATTTTATCACACCGATCTTGGTGTGGTCAGATGCTTTGAAGGCAAAGGCAAGATCTAGGGTCTAATAGGCCCCATTTAAAAAAAAAAAAAAGAGTACCTGTCACTAACTATTGCTATCAAAGGGGATATTTACATTCCCTGAGTAGTGAAGATGGCCAAAGTTCCCAAAATCAAAAGAAGACCAGGCAAAGATGTTGGTTCTGGTGAAGGAACTCGCAGATGTCACATCTCTGGAGGGGAGGGGAGTATAACTGCTTTAAAGCGGGGGTTCACCCTAAAAAAAAATTCTCCGTACATACCGTTTTATTGTGGTTTTCTCCCCGGCTTCCGGGTTCTGATTTCCGCGGGACTGGGCATTCCTATCCCTGGGTTAGATGATTGATGTGTTGTGAAAAAGTTCCCATGTCGCACAAGGCGCGTCACCAGTTCTCCTTAAATAGCCGAGCTGCGAGTCGGCGCTATACGGCGCCTGCGCAGTCTGCTCTACACGGCGGGCGCAGGCGCCGTATAGCGTGGACTCGCAGCTCGGCTATTTATGGAAAACTGGTGACGCGCCTTGTGCGACATGGGAACTTTTTCACAACACGTCAATCATCTAACCCAGCATTAGGAACGCCCAGTCCCGCGGGAATCAGAACCCGGAAGCCGGGAAGAAAATCACACTATATCGGTATGTACGGCGAAAAAAAAAAAAAGACCTGTATACTGTAAATGTCGTTCGTATGCTGGATGTAATGTTAGAATTTTTTTTTAGGGTGAACCCCCGCTTTAATATCAGGAAGAGGAGTGAGGTTATTCATAAGGCAAAACTTCATGTACAGTTTGGACATAAGATCAAAGAGGCTCCACAAGGATCATTTTGAGAACTAATGTAGTGCTGCCCCCACCACTTGAAAGATCTGTACCCCAATAGTTGCCCTGACCTTTCAAGTCCTCCGACACCTCTGAAACTTTGGGTTTCAACATCCTTGTAACAGAAAGCACTTAGAAACACACTTAGACAAGTAAGGCAGTTTAATCTTGTTTTATTGATGTAGTGGTACCCTCTTGAGGGCTGCTGTGTGTTGTAGTCCATCTGTCACCCTGCCCTGCCAGGCACAGCCAGTACAGTTCTCGATCACCCTCAGGCAAAAAAACAGTCCTTGAACTTTGTTTTTATTTTTAATATAGAGGGGGAAAAACTTGTATGGGGATGGAATATTCACGAGATGCCTAAACTGAACAATATAAATGGGACTGACTATATACAACTCCAATCTTTAACTCCAGCACATTACTTGCTTGCAGACTATCCCTCCCCAACACCTCTAGCACATCACTTGCTTGCACTTCTCGGACCAGCTAGCACTGATTTGTAGAAATACAAATGTGTGAAACAGCGCCACCCTAATAGTCAAGTGCAAAATTGCAGCTGCTATACACTTTAACTACTTAAGCCCCGGACCATTTGGCTGGCCAAAGACCAGGCCACTTTTTGCGATTTGGCACTGCATCGCTTTAACAGTAAATTGCGCGGTCGTGCGATGCAGCTCCCAAACAAAATTGACGTCCTTTTTTTCCCCACAAATAGAGCTTTCTATTGGTGGTATTTGATCACCTCTGCGGTTTTTATTTGTTGCGTTATAAACAAAAATAGAGCGACAATTTTGAAAAAAAAAACAATATTTTTACTTTTTCTATAATAAATATGCCCAAAAAATATATTTAAAAAAATGTTTTTTCCTCAGTTTAGGCCAGGGGTCTCAAACTCAAATTACCTGAGGGCCACAAGACAAGTTTTCATATGCCATGGGGGGCCGCATGCAAACTTTCAAACTTCAAAAACAACAGTACTGGTGTCAGCGAACACATTATTAACCCCCAGCACTGGTGTCAGCGAGCGCATTATTACCACCAGCACTGGTGTAAGTCAGGGTTTGACAAATTTGCTTGGAATCTAGGAGCCAGCTAAAAAAGTTAGGAGCCAGAAAACGCACCCCGTCCCGACGAGCTTGCGCGCAGAAGCGAACACATACGTGAGCAGCGCCCGCATATGTAAACGGTGTTCAAACCACACATGTGAGGTATCGCCGTGATTGGTAGAGTGAGAGCAATAATTCTAGCTCCTCTGTAACTTATAACATGCAACCTGTAGATTTTTTTAAACGTCGCCTATGAAGATTTTAAAGGGTAAAAAAGTTTGTCGGCATTCCACAAGCGGACACAATTTTGAAGCGTGACATGTTGGGTATGAATTTACTCGGCGTAACATTATCTTTCATAATATTAAAAAAAATGGGGATAACTTTACTGTTGTCTTATTTTTTAATTAAAAAAAGTGTAATTTTGTCCCAAAAAAGTGCGCTTGTAAGACCGCTGCGCAAATACAGCGTAACAGAAAGTATTGCAACGATCGCTATTTTATTCTCTAGGGTGTTAGGATAAAAAATATATATAATGTTTGGGGGTTCTAATTAGAGGGAAGAATATGGCAGTGAAAACAGTGTAAAATGACATTAGAATTGCTGTTTAACTTGTAATGCTTAACTTGTAATACCAACGGCCACCACCAGATGGCGCCAGCTCACATCTGGTGGTAATAACTTGTAATACCAACGGCTCACCACCAGATGGCACCAGCTAAAAAAAAAAAAAAATTTTTTTTTTTCTGCTCCCCTCACTTCCACCCTGCCTGAGGGCCATTTATAACTGGTCCGCGGGCCGCAAATGGCCCGCGGGCCGGTACTTTGAGACCACTGGTTTAGGCCGATATGTATTCTTCTACATATTTTTGGTAAAAAAAAAAAAGTATTGATTGGTTTGCACAAAAGTTATAGCATCTACAAAATAGGGGATAGTTTTATGGCATTTTTATTAATATATATATATATTTTTTACTAGTAATGGCGGCGATCAGCGATTTTTATCATGAATGCGACATTATGGCAGACACATCGGACACTTGACACCATTTTGGGACCATTGTCATTTTTACAGCGATCAGTGCTATAAAAATGCACTGATTACTGTGAAAATCACACTGGCAGTGAAGGGGTTAACCTGAAGGGGTTAAGTGTGTCCTAGGGAGTGATTCTAACTGTTAGGGGGCGTGGCTAAGAGTGACACATCACTGATCGCTGTTCCCGATGACAGGGAACAAACGACCAGTGACATTTCACTAGGAAGAACGGGGAGATGTTGTGTTTACACTGACATCTCCCCGTTCTTCAGCTCCGTGACACAATCATGGGACAACGACGGACATCGTGCGCGACCACACAGCAGCAAATTAAAGGGGCCGTACCTGTACGCCCATTCACACAGCCGTGTCATTCTGTCGACGTAAATGAAAGTGCGGCGGTGCTTAAGCGGTTAAGTGAAATCACTAGACTTTAATTGTGTATGTGTACCAAAAGACACAAACATACACACAGTGCAGCGTTACTACAGTGATAATTCAATTCTATATACTTAGTACTAGTTATAAATGCAATAAAATTCTAATTCATAAAAAAATCATAATAAATGTCCCATAAATCAATATAAATATTGATAGTAGTGCTCTAGCGTTATTATGATATTACCGTGCTTCTCAATAATTCTTATTGCTTGTGCACACCACCGCCAGCTATTTTATCTGCTCACCCCAAGGAGTCAGGAAGACTCAAATGAACTCTTTATTTTCACTCCCCAAAAGTATTTTCTTTCTATCAGACTCAGCGGTTCAATTTATCCATTTTCACAATCTCCACTCCACACAATGTGTCCATCACAGATAGGGGGTTGATCTCCGGGATTACTTAGCTGTTCCTCCACTTCAAGGGACTCATGTAATCAAAAACACAGCCAACATAGTGCTCTCTGCTATAAAACTTTTATTTAAAACCCAGCTAAAAGAGGACACTTACTAGATATAAAAACAAAAATTTGCTTGTTGCACGTATTGGGAGAGTCCACTTGGTCACCACCGTGGCTACGCAACGTCACAGGCTCGGATCCTCTCCTCTCCTCTGCACATGTATCAACCTCTGAATGGTCTTCCTCTGCAGATGGGGGGAGAATGCCTCATCCAAGACTTTAAATATCCTGTCATTGCTATGGTAACCTCCCAAGCTTCTCCCCAGCAGATCCGAGTAACTAGAAGTCCGCCCATTTCCTGCGGGCCCCGACACACACTTTCACCACAGTCGAATGGCTGGCAAAGGATCATATCAAAATATCGCCACATCTGCATGCGATTAACTAGTAAAAAATCTCCCTCACTACTGTGGAGAACGCTTGGTTAACACTCTACATACAATACATTTTATCTTTCATTTTACACCATTAACTCATTTTACTTATTAACCACCTCAATACAGGGCACTTTCACCCCCTTCCTGCCCAAGCCATTTTTCAGCTTTCAACGCTGTCACACTTTGAATGACAATTGCACGGTCATGCAACACTGTACCCAAATGAAACTTTTATATTTTTTCCCCACAAATAAAGTTTTATTTTTCTGCACTATAAACAAAAAAAGAGGGACAATTTTGAAAAAAAATGCAATATTTTTTACTTTTTGCTATAATAAATATCCCCCAAAAATATATAAAAAAACACATTTTTTCCTCAGTTTTGGCCGATACGTATTCTTCTACATATTTTTGGTAAAACAAAAAAACAAAAACAAAACAAAAAATCGCAATAAGCGTGTATTGATTGGTTTGCACAAAAGTTATAGCGGGTACAAAATAGGGGATAGATTAATAGCATTTTATTTTTTTACTAGTAATGGCGGTGATCAGTGATTTTTATCTAGCCCCACAATATTGTGGTGGACATATTGGACACTTTTGACACTATTTTGGGACCATTCACATTTATACAGCGAACAGTGCTATAAACATGCGCTGATTACTGTGTAAATGTGACTGGCAGGGAAGGGGCTAACATTAGGGGGCGATCAAGGGGTTAAATGTGTACCCTAGGAGTGATTCTAACTGTAGGGGGAGGGGACTGACTGGGAGAGGTGACCGATCGGTGTCCCTATGTACAAGGAACACACCATCGTTCTCCTCTCCCTGACAAGACGTGGATCTGTGTGTTTACACACACAGATCCACGGTCCTGCTCAGTTACTGGGCAATCGCGGGTGCCCACCACCCCCTAGTGCAGGGGTGCACAACCTTTTGTAATAAGCAAAGCGGGTGGATGGCAGCCCACTCTACTCCATAGAGCCCACTCTATTTTTTTTTTTTTGCGGATCGGATTGGAGGTAGGCGTTTGTAACTGGACTGTTGTTTACCGGCACTGCGGGTGCAGCACAGTTCACCTGTGGCTTTTCTTCAGGTTAGCTGCACTTTGCCATAGACTTCTATTATATCCTGTAGGTGTGGTGCACTTTCAGAAAGCTCACCAAACTCGTAGGTAATAGAAGTCTATAGCTCAGTGCTGGTAACCCACAGATGCACTGCTCTGCACCTGCGGATCAGTTTGAAAGCAGCCCAGTAACCACTGCAGAACACATACAGTATATACACTGTGATTTTATTAATAAACTTACCTTTTATAACAGTATTCTATTCCATCCCAGTGCAGGAGTTTGCGGGCCACATCAGAGGGGCCCCCGGGCCACTGGTTGGGCACCCCTGCCCTAGTGGCTCGGGAAGGCGAAGACGTCATATGACGTCCTCTCAGAACGAGAGGCTTATCATCCCACCGTCATATGACAGTGGGCGTTAAGCTAGTGGTTAAATTCATTAAAATGTAGTAATCATTTAAAATAATCCGACCAAAAAAGAATTCTACCACTGAACCACTTAATATCTCTTATATAAAATAATTGTATTTATTGATTATTCTCTATTTACAATATACTATAATGTTTCCACTTTGACCCTAATATTTACTATTTATTATTATGCTAAATTAATTAATTTGTAGGCCAAACACAGGCTCAGCCAGGCCTAGGGTGAATGCCCTTTGCAGGCAGGGACATGGGCACCTTTGGTGTATCAAAAATGTAGGAAGTCCCAGTGCTAGCTGTCCACGTGACTACTGAGCCCAATACCACATCTTCAGGCCCTGCCAGCCCTCCTAGCTGCAGCTGCCTCTCTTCCATTGCCCATAACACCACAGTCCATCCCATTGGCTCTGCACCCATTTCAGACTACAATCTCCCAGTCCTCTCAGGCATGCCTCCCCAGTCCTCTCCCAACTGTGTGTCACTCAGCAGCCCTCTTGGCTGCGACCTCTTTGGCTGGCAGTGCTCACCTGCTGTCCTCTCTTGCTCCTGTGACACCTGTCCAGGACACCTCCATGTGTCGTGAGAAGGCTCCCGAGCCCCCCCTACCCCCCAGACTGGGGGAGTTCCCTCAAAGGCTGTGACAGCCTAACACTCTATCTCCAGCTTCTACTCAGACAACCCCTCCCCAGCTAGGCTGACCCTGGCTATTTAAGGAGGCCTGCCCCCTGGCAATCCAAGTTGGGGATTGGTCTGGGCTCCTCAGAATACCCCAGGCAGCTCCACCTTTCCTCCTTCCTTTCCAGAAGACACCAAAACATTCTGAAAAGAAGTGGGAGGAGTTGGTGATGCTGCCCATGAGTCACTCAGCTCTGCCCTGGGTCACTCCCAACCCAGATCAAAACACACCCAAGCTTGGCTGCCAGCCAAGCCTGGCAATTTACCTACAGTATCAAAAAAATGCTATCTCTCTTTAGCACACTAACTAGAGGGTGCTACACTAAATGATTTTTAGCAATGGAAAAAACTCAGTAACTTGCAACTGAGACCGGCTAAAGATTAGCTGGGACAAATAAGCCTGATAGCAGAAACAGCCAAAAGATTAATAATTGGAGGAAATGTAAATCAAGCACATATATTAAACCAACACACTCTGGTTGGTTTGAGCCATATGGGTTCAGGCAGGAGAACCAAGGAATGACCAGATTTGTGTCAGACAACTCCCCTCCAGTGGAAGCTGGTGCTTTATACCGCCCCCCCGGTTAGCCCCCGCACTTACCCCATCCAAGCCGCGGGCAGCTTTGGCTCCTTCCTGTGTCTCGGGCTTCATGGCAGCTTCCTCCTCGGCGGCTTCACTCCTCTTTCCCTCGGTGCGGTGCCCAATATGATCGCTTCTCCCCTCTGCCAATCGGGTCTCACCCGCTTCCTGATTTGGCCGAGAGGAGAATCAGGAAGACAGTAGCGAATACCAATTCACTATTGTCACACAACTCATTGGGCTCAGGGTACAGTGCTCTACGCCCCAAACCCACCCTTTTTAAGCCAATTAGAGCCTCTGGCTCTAATCACGTGCTTCTAAAAAAAAGAAAAAACCCAATGGAATCCATGGGTGTCTTATACATTTTTACCAAGGTGGTATAGAACCCCAGTAAGATTGGCACAGATGTATAGAAATGCGGACAATAGGTGTTGGAGGGGATGTGGACAGGAGGGTACTCTACTCCACCTGTGGTGGTCATGCCCAAAGATCAGAGGATTTTGGCAAGAGATTGCCCCTTGGGTTGGAAGGCTATCTCCCGAAGAAATAGAATTGACACCCCTAAACTTTTTATTTCACTGTTCAGCAAGGTCCATGGGATTATATAAGGAGAGTATTACGCCTCTAACCCCCACCTGTATAGGTTTAAGAGAGGGGGGCACTGAGGGGGGGGGGGGTTATTATGGGGGGAAGGGGAGAAGGGGAAAAAAAGGGAAAGAAAGGGGAAAAGGAATTAAATAAAAACATTTTTTTTTTAAAAAAAAATTTGGGGGGGTGTTGAGTGTGTAATGAGGATGGGAGGAAGGGGAGGATACAAAAAGGGGGGTGGTAAGTTATTAGTGGTTTTATGGCTTTTTAGAGGCCTCAGATTTTGAACACTTGGTAAAAGTGTTTTAAGGGGAAGGTGATGGGGTTATAAGGAATAATGAGTGATGAGCTTTAGAGGGGTTAATGGTTAATGGATGGGCCGCCACTGCTCCCTTCTATCCAACACCACAGTCCCAAAGAACCGTTTAACTACTAGCCGACCAGCCACCGTCATTATACGGCGGCAGGTCGGCTCTCCTAGGCGAGAGCCCGTAGCTATACGTTCTCTCTTTTAGCCGCCACTCGGGCGCAATCGCCGCCGGGCACATGCGATCGCTCGGTACAGAGCAGGGAACGGGAGCTGTGTGTGTAAACACACAGCTCCCGGTCCTGTCAGCGGGGGAAATGCTGATCTTCCGTTCATACAATGTATGAACCGAGGATCGGTGTTTCCCCTAGTGAGGCCACCCCCCCCACAGTAAGAACACACAGAGGGAACATACTTAACCCCTTCCCCGCCCCCTAGTGTTAACCCCTTCCCTGCCAGTGGCATTTTTATAGTAATCCAATGCATTTTTATAGCACTGATCGCTATAAAAATGCCAATGGCCCCAAAAATGTGTCAAAAGTGTCCGAAGTGTCCGCCATAATGTCGCAGTACCGAAAAAAAATCGCTGATCGCCGCCATTACTAGTAAAAAATATATATTAAGAAAAATTACATAAAAATACCCCCTATTTTGTAAACGCTATAACTTTTGCACAAACCAATCAATAAACGCTTATTGCGATTTTTTTTACGAAAAATAGGTAGAAGAATACGTATCGGCCTAAACTGAGGAAAAAAAAGTTTTTTTATATATTGTTGGGGGATATTTATTACAGCAAAAAGTAAAAAATTTTTTTTTTTCAAAATTGTCGCTCTATTTTTGTTTATAGCGCAAAAAATAAAAACCGCAGAGGTGATCAAATACCACCAAAAGAAAGCTCTATTTGTGGGAAAAAAAGGACGCCAATTTTGTTTGGGAGCCACGTCGCACGACCGCGCAATTGTCAGTTAAAGCGACGCAGTCCAGAATCACAAAAAGTACTCTGGTCTTTGGGCAGCAATATGGTCCGGGGGGTAAGTGGTTAAACACTGTATTTAGTTCAGATCAAATAATTTAACCATTAAGTATTTAGAACTGCTCATTTAGTAAATAGAGTCCTGGGTGAAAGTATGGGCCCTTATGGCACCAATGGATTTAATCCCTCATAGTCTCTCATAAGAAAGGAAGGCCTTGCGTCTATAGATAGCTCTTTGGTGGTGCACTTGAAGTGTTCTGACATGCAGGGTGGAGTAAAGTATGTTTAAGGTGTCCTGGCAAGCATTGTGATGCAAAGTATGCTTGTGGAGTTCTGGCAAGCAGGAGGAACCCTGTCGCTGCTCAGCAAAGAGTAAGGCCCCATACACACCATAGAATCTATCCGCAGATAAATCCCATCAAATGGGTTTCTGCGGATAGATCCTATGGTGTGTACACACCAGCGGATCTTTATCCGCAGATAAATCTCCCCTGGGATGGATTTCCAGCAGATAAATATTTGTCGACATGCACAGAATATCTATCTGCTGGAATCCATTCCAACGGATGGATCCGCTCGTCTGTACAGACTTACCGGATCCATCCGTCCAAAGGGATTCCCCGCACGCGTCGTAATGATTTGACGCATGCGTGGAATTCCTTATATGACAGCGTCGCGCCCGTCGCCGCGTCATAATAGCGGCGACGGCGCGACACGTCATCTGCAGAGGATTTCAGCGCGGATTTCAATGCGATGGTGTGTACACGCCATCGCATAGAAATCTTCTGAAATCCTCGAGAGGATTTATCCGCGGATACGGTCCGCTGGACCGTATCTGCGGATAAATCCTCTCGTGTGTATGGGGCCTAAGTGTAGCACAAAGGCCTACAGGTTTAAATCAGGAAAACAAGACAATGATGCCTGCCCGCAGTGCCCTTTGTTATAGGCGACCTCCAGTATTGGAGTGACGCAAGGGTTCGGCAGCAGGCCTCTGCAGAGTCTGGCTCGAGAAATGTCGCTCGACCCCGTGTCACACGGCGCCATAGCCTGGCTGGATCTGGTGTGGATGTGATGAGAGCGGCCTCCTAGCTGCCACTGAACAACCAGAAGTGGCTTATAGTGGATGCTCCCACACCTGCTCACGATGGCTCTTCTTCTCCCTGTTACACAGGCCTCAACTTGGCTACAGCACTGTCTGACACCGAGTCATTGCTTGCAGATCCAGGCCATGGTCCCAAGAGAGCGATTCTGTCTCAACGGCTAAGTATAGAACTTGGATCTTTGGACTTCATGTTCCAAGATGCTTTGCTCCATTCTCAGTTCTAATTCACTATGACTGCAGAATGTGATGACAGAGTCCAGGCTCGGCACTAAGCGAAAACAACACAATGTAGCAATATTTCAGAGTGTCTCCTGAATATGCAGGCAATATTAGCCAGCTCTTGGCTACATCCCCCACCCCCCACAGCTCATGCTTGAATTTTTTAACCTCAATGTAAGTGTAACTTATATATTTATATATATGTAAGTGTAACTTATATATTTTTTAAATAAAAATTATATATATGTAAGTGTAACTTATATATTTTTTAAATAAAAATTGGCTGATTTACACTATGAGGTTTCTCCGGTTACATAGATGATCCTTGAATACATGGAGTTCATCCCTAAGCATATCAAGACATGCTGTTTGAAACCTCCACACCTGTGAATATTCCTGCACAAGCTCCTTTGATCTCTGTAATAGGGATCCATCAGATCTGGTAAGAAGCCATCCTCTTTTCTTGTGGACAAAAAACAGTGTTCATTTTCTCTGAACACTTATGCCGCGTACACACGATCGGTTCGTCTGATGAAAATGGTCTGATGGACCGTTTTCATCAGACGAACGGATCGTGTGTGGGCCCCATCATTTTTTTTCCCCATCGGTGAAAAAACATAGAACCTGTTTTAAAATTATCTGATGGTTAAAAAAAACAGATAGAAAAAAAACGATCGTCTGTGGGGAAATCCATCGGTTAAAAATCAACGCATGCTCAGAATCAAGTCGACGCATGCTCGGAAGCATTGAACTTAATTTTTCTCAGCACGTCGTTGTGTAAACGTCACAGCGTTCTGACACGATAGTTTTTTAACCGATGGTGTGTAGGCAAGACTAATGAAAGTCAGCTTCATCGGATATCTAATGAAAAAATCCATCAGACCGTTTTCATCGGATGAACCAATCGTGTGTACAGGGAATTAGTCATGGAGTGGAGAACATTGAGTTTTACAATTAATTCCTTTTTGGCACATTGGAAAAATTTGAAACTATGCATTTTTCATTGCACGTTTTCTATTTGCAACATAAGTGGTGAATTTGTCATTAGAGTGTATTCATATATTTTTAATTTGGGCACTCAGGAGTGATTGCATCAATTCACTTATATTGTTTGTTAATTTAGTTGTTCATCGATCAATTGGGAGCCAAGCTTCTCTTCCAAGCATTAATCTGTAAGGATAATATCCAGTGGCATCGCTCATGCTGCTTTTCTAAGCATGTACGACAGCAGTGATGTGACTTCCCCAATGTTGTTTTTTTTTCTCAGCGGGTAAAGTCCCCAGCATGTTCAGTAGAGTTCTACTGAATCTCTCCGGCTAAGGGTCTCCATGTGGGTCATAGAGGGTGGATTCTGGATTTCTTTATGCCCAGTATTTGGCACAGTTGCTGTAATTAATCGTCTCTCAAAGTGTGTTCTAGCAGGCAGACCTACCCACCAAAGATCAGTAAGCGACCATGGTGGGAAATGGTCCTTGTGGAGAAATTCTTCATCCACTAGGATTTTAGAAAAACAGCAGTTATTTTGGCCATAGAACACAGCTTTCTCATCGAAAAGTGGTAGATAGATATATACTGCTCTATCATATTAGAATATATTGACCATATAAAATAATGATGTATCCATAAACAAAATAATCTGCAAAAAATTCCCTAGAAGAAGACCAATAATTTAAAAGCTCAAAACGTGTAGGGTATCATGTTAAACTCTATACAAGCACAAAGAGTTTATACAACATGAGTTATGTGTATTTTTCCAATTTTTGATGAGCTATATCGCTTATGTTATGGCCAGAACTGCTTTTTATGACTTCTATGTATTTCTAGAAAAAAAAAAATTGATACCATTAAACAAATAATATTAATTTTTACGCAAATTTATTGCTTTCCTTTTCAAATTAAAATCTCGCTGCCAAAAAAAACCCTTGAGAGATCTTATATTTAAAACAGATGGGTAGTCATGACCATATGTGGGTAGCAAGCAGGCAACAGTTTAGGAAATTAGGCACCTTGTCATCATGTTCACCAATGAAAGCAGCAGAACCCCTGATAATCATAGGATTTTTTTTTAGGAGTTGCAGACATTCTACCAATGACAGGTATTTTACAATTTTAAAGTGCAACTCCAGATAAAATATTTGCGCTTTTCGCTCACAGTGGAATAGCACAGCCAGTGGAATGAAGAAATTTAAATATGTGCTGTTTTTGGGTGGTTACAAATGAAGGAAGCCTGTCGCTTTGCCTTTGATTTAGGAAGAATAGGTTTGCATTAAACTTTGAGATGCATATGTCCAGCTCAACATCAATGCTTGGCTTCTCTTGGCTTCTCCCACCTTTTATACCCCAAGACCCTTCTGACATACCTCCCAACTTTTTGAGATGGTAAGGGACACCTGTTAGCAAAAGTATGTAAGCATAGGAGACACTCCCTGCCACACCCCATTAAAGGAAAATTATACCCAAAAATAGGATTTTTGTACTCACCGTAAAATCCATTTCTCTGAGTTCATGGACGGACTAACTGGGGGGACTACAAGGGTCGAGGATCCAGCCTGTCACCCAGTCGGCAGTTGATAGTAGATCTCAGGATCAAAAAAGGTAGAAAAAAAATTCCCAGGCCACATGGGCCCACAGGGAGCCATGTCATTCTCCTATGCTAGGCAGAAAAAAACTGAGCTGCAAGATGCCAGGAGAGGGGTTGTACCCAGGGGGGCCGCCTGTACTGTGCGATGTGTTTTAACACTTAACATGCTGTTTTTCTGCATAGTCAATCTCCTAACAGGAGCAAAATACCCACATGTCAAAATGCTGCTGTGTCCGTCCATGAACGGAAGAGAAAAATTAGTAGTTAAACCCACAAGTGCTTTTTTTTTTACCACTACTATTCCTTTATATTGGCTTTTAAAATGTACAAATGCAACAATTTAGAATTTGGATGAAAGGTTTAGCACTGGGAAACACTCTTTGACTGATGAATAGTACATTTTCTATACAACTATATAGATCAGACCAAAATGAGGGACAAATGAAAGAAGGATAGAGGGACCTTGTTACAAATCGGGGACAGTCCCCCCAAATCAGTGACAGTTGGGAGCTATTCCTTCTGATCATAGTACATAATTGGTTCACTTTACCTATGATGTATAAAATTGCATAGTTTGATCATACACAGTAGTACTTTGTAGAACCTTAGAGCTCTGTTCACTGGTGGGCCTTAGTTCTTGAAATCCAAGACTGACTTACATACGTTCATTAGAAGCTTGAAAAACCTGAAATATGTTTGGTAATTTGGGCTGAAACTGTACTTTTAATTTCAATAAAGCCCCTTCACATCCTCTGCAGCATTTCAGATCAATAATAAAAAAAAAAAAAGATGTTCCATTTCAGCAGCAGTCCCTTAGTGTTCCAGTATTGTGCCTGTTTTAGTCTAATGCATTCATTCATATGGACTGTCTGTACATTAACACATGGAAGATTAATGGGCAGTTTATAGAGGTCTATGCATCAGATTAGTGCAGGAGTAATAATGCACCCAGCCAATGTGAAGGAAAGGGATGTAGACAGAGCATAAAGATTATGGGTGTGTGGCTCCTAAAATGGAACATCTGATCTAAAGTCATCTTTTTTGGCAGGGAAAGTCATGGGGTGCCTTTACTGAAATCTAATTTACAATTTCAAGTTCACTTTAAAGTTGCAACAATTTGGGGGGGGTTAGAGCGTACAAGAATATTTTTCTGCAGTAATTAATTAAAGTGTCTGTCCAGCACCATTGAGCTTAGCTTTAATTCAGCCCGGGCAAGCTGCCAGATAAAATGTAGCAAAGATACTGCCAGCATAGGCTGAATATATTGCCATCTAATAACAATGTACAGTGACTAGTTACAGAAAAATGGGAATAAATGTTAGTTTTTTTTAACAACCATTTGAAAAGATTTACTTAAAAAAAAAAAAAGTGCCTTTGGGAACAATAATAACCCCCGGACCATATTGCTGCCCAAAGACCAGAGCACTTTTTGCGATTCGGGACTGCGTCGCTTTAACTGACAATTGCGCGGTCGTGCGACGTGGCTCCCAAACAAAATTGGCGTCCTTTTTTTTCCCACAAATAGAGCCTTCTTTTGGTGGTATTTGATCACCTCTGCAGTTTTTATTTGTTTGCGCTAAACAAAAATAGAGCGTCAATTTAAAAAAAAAAAAATATTTTTTACTTTTTGCTGTAATAAATACCCCCCAAAAATATATCAAAAAAGTTTTTTTCCTCAGTTTAGGCCGATACGTATTCTTCTTCATATTTTTTGTAAAAAAAAAATCGCAATAAGCGTTTATTGATTGGTTTGCGCAAAAGATATAGCGTTTACAAAATAGGGGGTATTTTTATGGCATTTTTATTAATATATTTGTTTTACTAGTAATGGCGGCGATCAGCGTTTTTTTTTCGGTACTGCGACATTATGGCGGACACTTCGGACACTTTTGACCAATTTTTGGGACCATTGGCATTTTATAGCGATCAGTGCTATAAAAATGCATTGGATTACTATAAAAATGCCACTGGCAGTGAAGGGGTTAACACTAGGGGGTGGGGAAGGGGTTAAGTATGTTCCCTGGGTGTGTTCTTACTGTGGGGGGGGGGGGTGGCCTCACTAGGGGAAATCGTTGATCTTCTGTTCATACGTTGTGTGAACAGAGGATCAGCATTTCCCCCCTGACAGGACCGGGAGCTGTGTGTTTACACACACAGCTCCCGGTCCCCGCTCTGTAACAAGCAATCGCAGGTGCCCGGCGGCGATCGCGCCCGCTGGGCACGCGAACGGGACTCGGGGGCGAGCGGGGGGAGAGGGCAGTATCCTGCGAGAGAGCCGACGTAGAGCTACGGGCTCTCGTGCAGGGGAGCCAACCTGCCGCCGTAAAACGACGGCGGCAGGTCGGCAAGTAGTTAAAGGGTCACTAAAAGGCAAACTTTTTTTTTTTTTTAAATAACAAATATGTTATACTTACCTCCACTGTGCCGCTCGTTTTGCACAGAGTGTCCCCTAACCCTGTCTTCTGGGGTCCCTCGGCGACTGTCTCGGCTCGTACTGGCAAAAGCTTTCCACCTTCATGCGAGCGAGCTCGCATGGTGGAAAGCTTTTGCGAGCGCGCTCCCGTGATACAGCGGCGGGCATAGCTGCCGACTGTATCACTCGGCCCCGCCCCCCTGGCGCGCCGCGTCATCCGCTGTGATTGACAGCAGAGCCAGCCAATGGCTGCGCTGCTATCAATCCATCCAGCCTAGCCAATCAACAGCCAGGCTGGGAGCCGAAGAGGATAACGTGGACGCGCGCGGGACTTTCGAGGGGTCTGGTAAGTAAAATGGGGGTTCGGGGGGGGGGGGGGGGCCTATCATCGGATGTTTTTTCACCTTAATGCATAGGATGCATTAAGGTGAAAAAATATTTACCTTTACAACCCCTTTAACAGTTTACCAAAAGTCTTAAAAAAGGTGTATGTGCGTGTCTGTGCCCTCCTTCACCCTCCTGCCCATAGGCAGTACAGAGCAGGTTGTGAGATCCCCCACTCCAGCCATTCTCTAGTGCATTCTAATTTGGTTCACAGAAATCACGCACCGTTTAATTTACATTGTCTCTTCTATTTCTGTATGCGGATAATGGTGCTGTAAATATTTTAATTTAAAAATATCAAAGTACCTTTTTCCTAATCGATATACAGCTGTCACATGACCTGGCTCTTTCACAGCCTGTCTGCAGGGAAATATTAGCAGGAGGAGCCAAATGTCCTCTGCTACTGGTCACATGTTAAAAAAAAAAAAAAGCCTTTGGAATACAGAATAAAAATAATCAATATTAATTGTTAATTAACAGTTTAATTGTCATACAAATATACAAATATAATATATATTTGAAATCAAATCTTTATTCGTTTTTGGCCATAACCTGTTGTGGGCAGATTTCTGCCCCTCCAGCCTGTGCCCTATATTAATAGGAAGGCGAAGCTGGTTAGTGGGCATGGAGGAGGAGGAAGGGAGTTGACTGTCATTTACCTGTACCTATATGTCCACATGTGTAACTCTATAGTCACATGGGCTGCTCAGATATGATCGGGAGGAAATGCTCAGAATAGAAACTCACTGATAACTGAGCATGTGCAGAGTTTCTACCAAAGCTGCAAAATCCCTAGATGAATTGGGGACATGGGCAAAAGTTGGAGATAGAGAGCAGCAGGATCAACCAGGTTTTTTGCAGAATACAGAAAACAAATCTCATAATGACTGAATGAGTATGGACAGCATGCAATACAAAATGTATTGATATTATCATGTGGGTTTAGTAACACTTTAACCACTTGCCGTCGCCGCACCGTCATTATACGTCCACAAGGTGGCTCTCCTAGGCGAGACCACGTAAATGGACGTCCTGCCTTTTAGCCGCCACTAGGGGCGCGCGCGCGCCCCCCGCTCGCCCCCGACTCCCGTGCGTGTGCCCGGCGGGCGCGATCGCCGCCGGGCACACGCGATCGCTCGGTACAGAGCGGGGAACGGGAGCTGTGTGTGTAAACACACAGCTCTCGTTCCTGTCAGCAGGGGAAATGCTGATTTTCTGTTCATACACTGTATGAACAGAAGATCAGTGTTTCCCCTAGTGAGGCCACACCCCCCCCCCCACAGTAAGAACACACCCAGGCATACTTAACCCCTTCCCCGCCCCCTAGTGTTAACCCCTTCACTGCCAATGGCATTTTTATAGTAATCTAATGCATTTTTATAGCACTGATCGCTATAAAAATGCCAATGGTGCCAAAAATGTGTCAAAAATGTCCGAAGTGTCCGCCATAATGTCGCAATACCGAAAAAAAAATCGCTGATCACCGCCATTACTAGTAAAAAAAAATATTAATAAAAATGCCATAAAAATACCCCCTATTTTGTAAACACTATAACTTTTGCGCAAACCAATCAATAAACGCTTATTGCGCTTTTTTTTTTACGAAAAATATGTAGAAGAATACGTATCGGCCTAAACTGAGGAAAAATTTTTTTTTTTTTATATATTTTTGGGGGATATTTATTACAGCAAAAAGTAAAAAATATTCATTTTTTTCAAAATTGTCGTTCTATTTTTGTTTATAGCGCAAAAAATAAAAAACGCAGAGGTGATCAAATACCACCAAAAGAAAGCTCTATTTGTGGGAAAAAAAGGACGCCAATTTTGTTTGGGAGCCACGTCGCACGACCGCGCAATTGTCTGTTAAAGCGACGCAGTCCCGAATCGCAAAAAGTACTCTGGTCTTTGGGCAGCAATATGGTCCGGGGGGTAAGTGGTTAATAACCCTGTACAGTTCACCTCTGTAAATGCATGGAAGACGTGAGATGGGAGGTCAGAACCTGGCTATTTTTCAATGCAAATATGTCATCAGGAATAATGTTGAAGTAACAAGAAAGAAAGGTTCTAAATTATCATTATGCTGCTGCTCAATTAGTGTCTAATCAACAGACAAGAGGTGTGTTCTTCACCCAGTTGTGCTTCTTTTGCAGGTTAAGGACCTGGCTTGTGCCGTCAAACAGTGCTTCCTGGATCACAAGACTGACTAAACAATTAGGCAGGCAAAAGAGTTCCCATAAAAGTATTTAAGATGTGTATGTAGCTTTGTCCCCGCAGTTTAGTTTTAGCAAATATGTTACACTATACAGGTCGAAGAAACAGCTGCAAGACTTCAAAAGCGGAACTCCAGGTATAGATTTTTTTGTTTAGCTTGGACCAATGCAAGTATTTATATTTCATACCTGGTTGATCCCTGTGGAAACAGGAAATTATTGTAACAATCACCGGAGCTACAGTGATCCTCTCTGTCTTCTGGGTCCTGTGTCAAGAGGCTGCCATGCAGCATAGTAACCACAGGGGTTGCCTGCCTGGAACTGGTGCAACTCCTTGCATTTTTTTCAGTGAATGAAAAGTGTTCTCTGATTGGATGAGGTGGAGATTGTGACATCACTATTCCACCCCTCTACCACTAATCTGAGAACACTTTGCATTCATTGAGAAACATGCAAAACATTCTCTGAATGGCACCAATGCCAAGTGAGTGAAGGGCCGGACTGGAAATAAAAACCAGCCCTGGAAAAAATTACAGCCCCACAGCATTATTACATCAGTGACCCCCCCCCCCTCCCTCACTTCCCCCTTACATCACTGACCTCCTTGCAGGTACACCGTGCAGGGTTCAGTCAGTCGGCTCCAGCTCGGTGGCTCTGGTTTTATCCTATATAGCAGTGGTCTCCAAACTGCGGCCCGAGGGCCGGATGCGGCCCTTTGCTTGCCATTATCTGGCCCTTGGGGCACTATCCCTCCCACTGATACGAGACACTATTCTGCCATCTGACACCAACAATGGAGCACCATTTCTCCCACTGACACAACTAATAGAGCACTATTACTCTCTATGATACCAGCAATCACTATTCCTCCCCCTAATACCAGATGTTCACTAAAAATTATGCTAGGAAAATTTCTACTCCCGCTGGTCAAAGTCCGGCCCTCCAAGAGTTTGAAGGACAATAAACCGGCCCTTTGTTTAGAATGTTTGGAGACCCCTGCTATATAGTCTCCTCTCCACAGTCCACACACATTTGACTTCTCCCATGACCCTCATCCCGGCGGTGCTCCCACTCTTGACTCCTCTCCAGACTCCCTCAGAGACTGCAGACATGATACAGGAGATGGTCAGAGGCTGCAGACATGATACAAGAGCTCAATGCAGCCTCATCATTGCCCATCAAATGCAGCCTCATCAGTGCCCATCAAATGCAGCCTCACTGTGCCCATCAAATGCAGCCTCACTGTGCCCACCATTGCAGCCTCACTGTGCCCACCATTGCAGCCTCACTGTGCCCACCATTGCAGCCTTCACTGTGCTCATCAAATGCAGCCTCACTGTGCCCATCAATGCAGCCTCACTGTGCTCATCAAATGCAGCCTCACTGTGCCCACCATTGCAGCCTCACTGTGCCCACCATTGCAGCCTCACTGTGCTCACCATTGCAACCTTCACTGTGCTCATCAAATGCAGCCTCACTGTGTTCATCAAATGCAGCCTCACTGTGCCCACCATTGCAGCCTCTGTGCCCACCATTGCAGCCTCACTGTGCTCACCATTGCAGCCTTCACTGTGCTCATCAAATGCAGCCTCACTGTGTTCATCAAATGCAGCCTTACTGTGCCCATGAATGCAGCTTTGCGGCGCCCATCATTGCAGCCTCGCTGTGCCCATCAAATGCAGCTTTACTGTGCCCACGAATGCAGCCTCACTGTGCCCACAAATGCAGCCTCACTGTGCTAATCATTGCAACCCCTCCTATGCCCGATGTCCTGGTCTGCAATCCCTGTTTGTGGGAAGGTGTGTTGATGCTCGGCACTTTACCTTCCATGCCAGCAGGATATCCATGATCGTCATCAGCAGGCAGGGTCTGTTCTCGTTTTGGATGGGGACAGTGCTCCTTGCAGAGGATCTGTTTGCAGTGAGATGGAGTGGTCCCTGGCCACCTGCACCTTCAGCCGCCCTCATTTCCTGCCCCCAGTCAGCCTGTCCTCTGGTCCTGGGGAAGTGAGAGCACTGGGTGGGAGCTGGAGAGAAGGGAGAACGGAGAGCACTAGCGTGGGTTGGAGAGCACATGGGTGGGGGCAAAGAGCAAGGGAGAGTGGAGATCACAGGGGTGGGGAGCGGAGAGCGCTGGTGGAGGGGCTTGAGAGCACTGGGGGGAGCCAAAAAGAACAGGGGTGGAGAGCACGGGAGGCTGAGAGGGGGGGCTGGAGAGCACTAAGGCGGCTAAGAGTGTGGGGTAAAGAGCACTGGGGGGGATCTTGAGAGCACTGGGGGGCAGAAAGAACAGGGGTGGAGAGCACGGGAGGCTGAGAGGGGGGGCTGGAGAGCACGAAGGCGGCTAAGAGTGTGGGGTAAAGAGCACTGGGGGGGATCTTGAGAGCACTGGGGGGCAGAAAGAACAGGGGTGGAGAGCACGGGGGCTGGAGAGCACTGGGGGGTACAAAGAGCAGGGGGGAGTGGAGAGCACTGGGGAGTGAAGAGCAATTGGGGGAACTTGAGAGCATCAGTGGGGGCCAGAAAAAACAGGGGTGGAAAGTACTGGGGGCTGGAGCGCACTGGCGGGGTTGGAGAGCACATGGGTGGGGGCAAGAAGCAGGGGGAGCAGAGTCCACTGGCGGAGTTGGAGAGCACATGGGTGGGGACAAAATGCAGGGGGGGGCGGAGAGAGCACTGGCGGGGTTGGAGAGCACGTGGGTGGGGGAAAAATGCAGGGGGGAGTGGAGAGTACAGGGGTGGGGAGAGGAGAGTGCTGTGGGAAGCCAAAAAGAACAAGGGTGGAGCGCGATGGGTGGAGCTTAAGAGCACTGGGGGGCATAAAGAACAGGGAGAGAACAGGGGTCAAGAGCACAGGAGGGGTGGAGAAACAGGGGTGGAGACCCCAGGGGGAGGGAGAACGGGCATGGTGGCTGAAAGATGGGGAGACCTGGAGAGCAGGGGAGGGCAGAAAGAACTGTGTGGGGGGGGTTGAAGAGTGTGGTGGTGGAGGAGAAAACTGGGGGGGAGCTTCAAGGAGAACTGGATAGGAGGAGAAGCAGGGTGGCTGCATATAGAGGAAATGAGCTTTCTATATTCCTCCATGCAGCCGCTGAATGCTTGATTCTCCTCCTCTCCCTCCTGCAAGCATTCAGCGGCTGTATGGAGGAATATAGAAAGCTCATTTCCTCTATATGCAGCCACCCTGCCGAATCCGATCCTCCTATTCAGGCACATAGGGTGGGCATCTCCTGTGTATCATCACTGAGCTGGCTGGCCTGGCTGGGTCTGTGTTTGGCGGTTGCTCTGTAACACGGTCCCGACCCCCTAGACCGGCTTGTGTGATAGTAGATAGAATCAGTGTTCAGCCTATCACATTAGCCGGTCTAGGGGGGCAGGACCGTGCTACAGCGTCACCGCCAAACACAGACCCAGCCAGCTAGCTCCGTGATGATACACAGGAGCAGGAGAGAGGGGACAGGGAGCACTGAGCCCCGTGAATGAAATCGGCCACAGGTCAGGCAGCATGCCAGGGAAATCTCCCGATATCCCGGTAGGCCAGTCCGGCCCTGAGTGAACCCCTGCAGTTAGTGCATGGGTCCTGGAAAACAGCGAGGATCACTGTAGTAGCGGCAACTACTACAATGATTTTTCTGCTTCCACAGGGATTGACCAAGTATTGATTTTGTATAATTACATTGGTCTAAGCTAAAGCAATGTGCATAAAAAATAAAAAAAAACACAACATACCTGGAATTCAGCCATGAGGAGAGCTCAAAGGAGTTTGCTATAAATATTTTTAATAAAAAAAACATGGTACCAAACTTGGGTTGGCTTTTGCTAATGTTTTAACAGACTGTATTGCACCTGAGATGGAGTTGTGTTTTTTCCCTTTATAAACGACACATTTTAACAGTAATTTCAGATGACTGACATTAAAAATAAAAAATAATTTTCATAATATTTTTTGCCAATGCATCAAATTTATTAAGAACAAATCCACTGATAAACTAGTGGTGCTATTAAATATTTACAATTAAAGCATATTTTACAGTGCGGTTCATTCCTTAAACACAAAGCGAGGATTAACATTTACATCACCTAACTCATACTATATACTTTCCATCTATAGACTTTACATCTACTTCTTACATGAGGAATAACACGCTTATGTCTTCTTAGTCAATGTGTCCCAACATGCCCTGTCAGCTCAGCCTGTGGTTGGTACAGCATCAAAGTTAGTAATTTCTTCCATACACAACAAATCTATCAAATAATACAATAGTCTATGCTGCTTGGAATGCATGTAAGGATTTCCACGTGGTAAGAAGGCTTGCAAGGCATACATTTTGTTATTCTTTCCTTTTAAAAGTAGATGAACTTTGAAAAAAAAATATTATTAGGTGTATGCAATGGTTGTTTAGAATACATTTAGGCTTATGAATAGAGTGCAAGAGAATAAGTACAGTAACGCATAACAACCAATTTAGAATTTAGGTTACGGAAGTCAGACAAGTTCCAAATGGGGTTGCAATTTGTACCATACATTGATCATGATTCTTCACTCCTTGCAATATTTTATGAGCCTGGATGAATTTTTGTGTATATAGGTACACTTGCTAATATGTGAAAAGCAAAGTTTCTTCAGCATTCTCCCCCTTGCGGTTTTCACTGTTGGGCCTGTCAGCATATTAGAAGATAGTCCATTGTAGTGCCTGGGGCTGATGCACATTTCAGAAAGCAATGGAATGAAGATTACAGTGGCAATCTCGGAGGTAGGTAGAACTTTATATACAGAGTGCCCTAATCACCCTCTACCAAAATAACAAATTATTACATTTTCCCTGGGGGCGCACTTTACAATGGACCATGGGGTATTACAGCTCGTAGTAAATAGTCAGATATGAGCTTTCATTACTACTAATAAAAGATGTAATCTGATTGGTCAATATGGGCACTAATTCATCACTGATGTGCATATACAGTACCATGCTATTAATTAATCTTCAGTGTCATACTGGATCATTTCATCAAATACCTCTACCTGGTTATTGTAACTTACTGATATAGCACAGCAAAATTTCAGCACCAGGAATTAACCCAGAATTATTTTATAGTAAACTGTTAGTTCTGAAATTACAGAAAGAACAAACTTTCTAAAATATCTATAAAACAGGCAAAAAACTAAAAAATATATATTTCCTGTATCTCTGTTCTAGTCTAAGGGCTATGCCTGACATGTTTCTGCTTAAATGCTTCAAAGAAAGCCATTACTCCTCTTCTTTTACTTGTTCCTCCATTTTTCTGAAGAGTGTGGCCTGATGAGTTAAGAGAAATCGGGGAGTCCACAGATGTAGTCCTCTTTATTTTCAGAAGTGATTTGCCATTTCCACTTTTGGGCTTCATCCGTGATGATGATGCTACCACACATTTTTGATACTGAACCTAATAAAAGAGATGCACATGATTAAGGGCCTAGTCAGTTTTAATCAATAATTTAGTCAACAATTAAAACTTGACCCAGGAGAATGTCCTTTCTATCAGAGAGTAGAAACATGAATATATAACTCAGAAAAAAGGCTCCAAAAGGAAGTGGTCTCGCCCCAAGACAATGTTTATTGGGGATAAGGACTTGCTACAACGTTTTTTTTTTTTTCAATAAAAAGATGCGTGGCAATTGTCGGTCATCTTCCTAAGACACGTCAACACCACTTACCATACAGGCAGCCTGTACTGCCTCCGAGACATGTCCGGCATCTGGCTCACACCAGAATACTGCGCATTGGAAACACTGTTTGCCTACGTCCACAATCATTGCAAATGTGTGAGGATCTTGCCCAATACCCATAAATGTCACATATCGAACTGAACATTGCCAGAGAGGCTCTTCTTCAACAACCTGTAACATTAAAAAAAAAAAAAATGTACACCTGTTATCATATAAGTATGTGAATACATCACATGAAAAGTGCCTCTAGCGTTAGGCAGCAGTTCTGTAAATAATAGTTTTTGCTGGACTAGACTGGAGAGGTAGTGGCAACAATCCTAACATTCTTATTACAAATTTAAATAGTACCGTGCTACAGTAACAAAAGTAATGGAACGATTATAACAATAATTATAATTTTAATGGATTATTCATCATCTGCACTAATTCAAATTATACTCTGATATTGGATTAATTTATGTATATTTTGATGTATCGAGCACTGCGATACATTTTATTTTTTTTATAATTATTGTTATTATATTTATTCTATTCCTTTGGTTACTGTAGCGCGGTACTATTTCAATTTGTAATATATTTGGCACATTTATGAGAGAGTGTGGACAGTACCAGCAGCATAGTCAGACTACCTTTTGGTTATTTTTTTCATTAAAGTGGCTCGCAGGATTTTCACAATATTTCCTAACCTGCTGCCAGCTATCCCTTGCAGTTTTATTGGAGATGAAAGGAAAAGGAAGATAGTAAAACACAAGACCATACAGTGCAAATATAGAATAGGGCTGGCTGTGCTCCATGTTGGCCATTTCCCACCCTGGAGTGGCTCCAGCAGTTGATCTCCAGCTCCAGGCTGGTTCCAGAGCATAAGCAAACCCGCAGATCCACTTTCAGACAACTCCAGAAACTCAAAACTTTGGATCCAGAGCTCCTCCACACCCCAAAGTCAGGCTCCAGAGCTCCTCCACACCCCACAGTCAGACTCCAGAGCTGCTCCATACCCAAATTTCACTGCAAGACTGAAGATATGGCTGGAGTTCAGCAGGTTTCATGTCCATGCAGGTTTACTGCAGTACTAAAAATCCTAATTTGATGTTTTAGGTCCAAGAATACAGGGTAAACTCATGGGCACGCCCATGATTTGTTTTTCTGTAATCAGTGGAAGGGAGGCAACAATTACAAAACTGGCAACTGGACATACCATAACACATATGAATGAGCACAAATTTAAAAACATCATTCATTTAAATTTAACATGCATACAACATATAGAAAAAGCTAAAAAGTGAAAAAACAAAAAACAAAAACACACTGATAAAAATAACTCAGACTATCAAGCAATGCAGACCTCTGCAGTATAACCACTTCATTATTCTCTTTCGCCACAATCTTGAAAAGTCTCCAAATTAATTTGTCTGATGGCATTGCACTTGGAAGGGTAGATGGAGGTATTTCTTTAAGGTGCTGACTCATTTGATTCCAATACAGCACCACTGAACAGATTTCCTATTCTGTTGTACAGTACCAAGAAGTGCACAAGGAACAGTTTAATAGAACATTAGGGAGCTATCATTATGATAACAGTCAGTTCCGGGTTTTCTTTCTCATTAAATTTCCAGGACCAAGTATACAGTATATATATATATATATATATATATATATATATATATATATATATATATATAATTTTGAAGATCAAGGCACTTTCAGTATGAAAACCACCATTACTGTATCACTATTTACTAGCTGAAATATTTAATAATGTGTATGTAAGCCCTAACGATTAACTTCCCTTATTTGCTCCCTTTTATATATACAGTTGAAAAACATTATTTCTGAATCATAAATCCATTGCTTTATACTGGATGAACCCTTCTCCCTGTCACAGTGGCAAGCAATGGTTAATCATATTGTACCATACCAAAAGATTATATATAGGAGAAGAAAATTCCCCTTTAAGTAACACATGATTCAAACCTTGCTTCAGATAGAACATACGATTGTTTGGTTCATATACTAAGCAACCCTTATCATATCTGATGTATTCTTGTACAATAAGTACACACAAAAATGTTTTGGTAGAGGAGAGGTGGATAGTGTTCTGCAGTTCCCACACAGTTCCTGTCCAAGGGTGACAACGTTGCTCCTCTATAGGTACATTACTATAGGCACTATCACCCTTTAACAAGAAGTGTGTTAATGGCAGGTTCACTAGGTGAAAATGGAGGCAGAAAAACCCTTATAAAGAAACAAATGTAGTGATCGATCTTAGGACTGTAAGCTGCAATATATTACATTTGTATTACTGGGTTTAGACCAACTTTAAAGTGGTTCTACAGTCCAAGTGTTTTTTTTGTTTTTTTTATATCATAATGCATTCTGTGCATTAGAATGAAAAATTCCCCACTACTTGCCCCCCCCCCCTTCTCCGCATCGCTAAACACTTGCCTCACTCCTCTTAAGATCCAATGATGTCCCGACTACAGACCACTCTCCCCTCTTCCTGTTCTCACAGGAGACACAGGCAGTAGTGAGAGCTAAAGGCTCCCATTGCTGTCTGTCAAATTCCTGTGAGGACTGAGAGGTGGGTTTTACCACACCTGTTAAGGGGGATCCGGAGGAGAAGAGGAGTGGACAGCGCTGGTAAGGGACCACTCTATAAAATATTGTTACACAAAGCAGGCAAGTATAACTTTTTTTATTTTAGCCACATTTGCCCCCTCCCCCCCTATTATATCACTTTAAACCCTGGTTTACACTGACAGCGGTAATGAAATTGTGCAAGTTCAGCTGAAACTGAACCCCGAAATCACCAAAAGTAGTACAGAAACTACTTTTGGGGATCAATGTGGCGTCGCACCGATTCGGATGCTGCCATTGCCTCCAATATGGCATGCGATTTGACATGTCAAGTCGCATGCCAAATCACATCAATTGAACCAGGGCTAAGCCTTGTCAAGTAGTAAATTTCCTATATCTGAGTGATAGGATTAATGCACTATGCCCTGCACATTTTTGTATTAGATAATTTATTGACCAATTAAAATATAAATTAAAGCCCAAATCAAGTCAAAACATTTTTTTTTCTTCAGGATTAGTAACGCTTAGGGCTTATTTACATGCCCCTGCAGTGGCCATTTGTTTATTTTTCACCTCTGTTACTGCATAATGAGATTTTCCAACTTGTGGGCAATGATTGTCCTTTTTTTTTATGGTGAAATGGATTGAATATTTCACAGCAAATGTCCCAAATTCACCTGTTGATGAATGTTGCAGCCAGTCCTAATTTGGGATGAGCTTGGGCGTGTTCGCACACTCCACGTACAGAGCTCGCCAGGAAGTCAGCACTGCGCTGCGCCAATCACAAGCAGTGAGACATTTCCCGATCTCTGCAGCCATGCATCGGGACAATGTCTCCCTGCCTGTGATTAGCGCAGCGCCGTGCTAACTTCCTGGCAGGCTCTGCACGTGGAGTGTGCAAACACGCCGGAGCTCATCCCTAGTCCTGATGGTACAGCATCATTTGCTTAATTTAATTGCTTAATTTAAAGCGGGGGTTCACCCTAAAAAAAAATTCTAACATTGCATGGAGCCGACCTAAGAGACCGACAGTATGCTGTTTTTTTTTTTCTTGCGTACATACCATTTTAGGGCTATTTTCACCCCCGGCTTTCCCGCGGGAGTGGGCGTTCCTAATGACAGGCTGTGATTGACGTGATTCCGACTGGCGCATACTGTGCGTCACGAGTTGCCGAAAGAAGCCGAACGTCAGTGTGGCTCTATACGGCGCCTGCGCACCGACGTTCGGCTTCTTTCGGCAACTCGTGACGCGCAGTATGCAATGTTAGAATTTTTTTTAGGGTGAACCCCCGTTTTAAGAGAGACTTATGCCTGTCTTCAGATCTCCATGAGACAGCTGCTTTTTTTGACAAGTCTAATTAATAAGTTAGCACCTATTTGAACTCTGATTGTGTGCAGCAATAAAAATGGAATGTGTCTAAGATCAGGTGTAGCATCTGTTCTTATCAGTGTCTAGTAGGGGTGCTATGCCGTCATTTTGTTCTTAAGGGGGGCAGGAATGGCTGGCTATATAGTTTCCCTGCTGGTATGATGGGGGCTCTGAAGGCTAGCACTGGCTGGAGCAGAAACCGATGCACCCACAGGCAGTTGGGGCATGGGAGTAATTTCCCTGAGAAAACTGGATGGGCCCAGTTCCTCCTGGTTTGAATGGATCTACCTTATCTGGCCATGGCCCGGGAAAACCAGAGAGTCTGCGGTGTCTGTGCCCCCTGGAAGTGGTCGCCCTAGGGGTATTCTTAGTAATACTTGTGTGTAGGACCCCACGGTGTGAAAAGGCACATGGTCATAGCACTAAAAACGTTTTCTGCACTAAGCCTCTATATGCGAGGCTGGGGGAATTTTTGTTACCAGGCCTCAGGGCCTAGCCAGGGCACTTTATTTCATAAATTTTTCTCCTCATGTTTGTCACTTTTCACTTTTGTGTGCGTTTTTCTCACTGGATGGAGGGTGTGAGTCCTCTGGCTTGCCCTAAAGTCTAAGGGGAGGATGTGTGGCTATCAAGTTCCTTCCTCCCCTGAACCTGGGGGGGCTCTCTTCAAGCTAGTGGTCAGCTTCGGCTGGCCACAAGGAAAAGGGTTTGCCAGGCCTGCTGGGTAGGCGGACCTTGTCCTTGTCAGGAGCCTTGCCCCCTTGGGGTTTAGGGAAAGCTCCTACCCCTTTGGGAGGTGGACAAAAACTCACCTTTAAGTGCAATTTTTGTACACTTAATGGTTTTTCATTTTCAGCACCACTACAAATTTAAAATAAATAAAAATGGACTGTGCCTTCCTTACAATGCAGACTGCTCCGAGTAAGGTATAGTAGGATATATTAGTTTACAACAGTAATATATTAGCATAGTGCCGTTATCGCAGGTGGTATTGGACAATAATGAAAACACAGAAAAGCATTAATGAAGTTATGCTAAAAGTGCTATACAACAGCTCAACTGATCAATCAGTTTAAATTAGCTAAATATATTCCAGGTACAGCAAAACAAGTGTTTAAAGTTTTATAGTTTCTTTACAAGACAACCATTGCTTAAGTAGAAAAGCCTGCTCCTGCCACCTTGCTATAAAGAAGGAACCTTGTTCTTGGTGTGGAAGCAGTGGTCTCTCTATAGAGGTTCTGCACTCCCCCTGCTTAGTGACAACTACAGCTCTTTAATTAGCAGGGTGCACAAGCTTTGCTGGTTGCAGAACTTTATTTCTGATTCAGCAGGGGTCTATCGCACCTCTGGAGAAAGTTCATTGCTTCCATACACAGAACAATGGTCCTTCTCTTCAGAACGATGGCAAGAAATAAGATTGTCTACTTCGGATGTGACTGCTTTCTAACAAAATCAAGCTGTAAGAGTCCAGATAGTATTTAGCTAATGTATTACTGTATATAGAAAAAATTAGAGAGTAAATTACTATGCTCTACATCTTTGCTTTCCACTATAAGATGTGGGTGACAGGAAAAAATGTAGTTATTTAGTAATACTAGGTCTGTGCAGTTCTAGTATGTTTAGGTTTAAAATTTAAATTTCCCTTCTAGTGAAATATGGAAATTTCAGAGTAACACAGAAGATACCACTTTGTCAGCTAGTTCTAATTTGTTTGTCTTACATGTATCTTCTACACCAGGGGTCTCCGAACTTTTTTTAAACAAAGGGCCAGTCTGCTGTCCCTCAGACTTTAGGAGACTTTAGGAGGGCCGGATTGTGGCCATTGGCCACAATCAGATGTTGAGGTCAGCAAAGACCGCTTCCATTTTTTCTTGTTAAAAGTTTTCTTTATATTTAATGGTTTTTATTGAAGGTTTTGTCATAACAAAATGCCAGAAGACAATGGCACATAACAGTACATAGCTTAAGTAAAAGTTTTCTTTAATTCCATGCTATAAGTTTTTCAGTTTATTACAAAATGTGGGGTAGAGCAAATTACATCAATCTCCTACTTGCCAATTCCACTTAAATTTCCATCTAAAAATTGAACATTTTGCACAAAAGCAAGCAATCCCATTTTCAGAGAGAAAATCGGGGCAGGAACATGTAAAAAAAAAGTTAATATAGTCATAAATGCGACAGAGAATTACCTCTCTCCGATGTATGGTCACTGCTGTATCAGTCACTTCAATGACAGCAGCTGTCCAGTTTTCCCTGAGTGTGGTGCTGATTTTGTTCTCTATAGTATCATTCAGTACTTCCATCCCTGCATTAAAGAGATTCGTTATTAAAAAATACATTGTCTGCTTGTTTAATACAAAGCAAGGGGGGCATTTATATACTTGAGCAGTATGCATCTGTTGTAACAAAGTTATTATAAACTGTAGTTTGAATTATAACATACTATAAAGTGGCCATTTATAAAGAAGCAGTATGTCCTAACCATGGCTGTCCCACGGCTTTTTCTATTAAAATGTCACCAGGCACATTATACAGCACTGATGTATGCTTTATAAAGACATTTTGATTGCAGCATTATAGACACTTCAGGCTCCCCCACATTTTAAATGAAATGCCGGCAGGTCTTTATAAATAGGCCCCTCAAGGTTTGTTTACATGGGCGATAGACAAAGGAGGACATCTAGTGATTTTGCTGTTTCAGATACTCTCCAGGCCACCCGCTGTCCCTAGCCATTGGGAGAAGCAATTGAAATCAATAGGATACAAAGGCATGAACGCTTTATGGAATGTTTGGATCATTTCAAAATTGTATCAATGCAAAAAAAAAAAATTGCATTTTTTTCGGGAGCAGTGATTTTAATAATGCTTAAAGTGAAACAATAAAAATAAAATATTCCTTTAAATATCATGCCTGGAGGGGGTGTCTATAGTATGCCTGTAAATTGGCGCATCTTTTGCACGTTTAGAACAGTCCCGTAGCACATTTCTAAAGGAAAAAAAATTAAAAAACGCTCGCGGCTGTAATGAATTGGTCCCCAAAGAAATCCATACCAGACCCTTATCGGAGCACGCAACATGGCAGGCTGCAGGAAAAGAGGCGGGACGAGACAGCGCTCCGCACCCCTCCTGTTCGGCTCATCCTTGCTCATTAATCATTTGCCAGGTTTATTTTAAAGGGACTTTGTCAAAATGCAGAACATCTGTATTAAAAGTCTTTGATGGAAGTTTTTTCAGAAGTTCCCAAGCAATCTATGCATTCTCAGAATAACTTTTTGAGGGAGCTTCCTTAAAGCAGAACTCTTAAATAGCCGAATAAATAGCCTATTAAAATATCAAATAAAAATCAGGTTTTACTGCAATACTTTTCTGCAATGTGAAGCTGTCCCTGCAGTATTTATTTTCTGCTACAAGAGGTCCTCATTCTTCAGAGTTGAGTCGAGTCAAGTATCATTCCACTCACTTTCTCTGAGCCCATGCTGTCATGGACCTGCCCACAGCCTGTGATTGAACAGTGAGGAAGAAGCAGTACAGAGATACTCTCATCACGGTCACTCTGTTTTCTTCTTCTATCATCATGCTCCTTGTCAGAACACAAATTGATTCACTCCCTGTGCTGCCGATTCCTCTCCTACTCGGCCATACAGGGACTGCCAGAAACTGATACCAAGTGAAATGTAGGTGCTTACACTGCTTGCATTGGAAATGTATTTTTAATAGAGTGTTAATGAATACAGAACTGTGTTAATTTGTGTATTTTATATCTGCCTAGAGTGTAGCTTTAAATATGGAGACATGTACCCTTTAAAAAAAGGCTGGATATTGTCATCTGCAATTACATTGTACATGTTTTTAAAGGAAACATATAATACAGCATTACACCACAGAGGGTAAGAATTACGGGATACGTTGTTTAAGAAATATTTATGAGTTATACAATAAAGGACTTCCTGGAGGAACAGATACAATAACTCACCCATTGGCTTTGAGACGGGAAGGCTGCCAATGAAAAGCAGTTCATATTTCTGAATGGACTCCCGCACAGTATCCAGAATATCAACTAGAACAAACAGTATGTGAAATTTTCATCCATTAAATAAACAACTGCTAAATATGGATAATGCAGACTACAGTGATGGAAGTGCTGCAAAAGGTCATTATCAATATATTTCACATTTCCTTCAGTGCATTTTTCTAAAGCTTTCTCGTTTAGAATTGCTAAAAATGTCTGTACTGCAAAAATGAAAAAAAAAATAAAAAAACATATGTTAGTCAAAGCTGGCAACGTTTTTTTTCTGTTTGCTTTTGATGTCAAATGTATTATAGCTACAGAAATGTTTTTTTGCTGATAAGACAAAGCAGCTCTGATCATTGAGTATATTTCATCTTTCAGTGGTTGAATTGTTTACCAAGGAACATTCAAAGGGCCCGAGTATGGCAATATCCAGATTAATGGGGGGATTAGTGGCACTTCTGAGCTTTATATCCACTGACATATTAGATGGTTACAATGATCCATGAGTTCATATGAGGACAGTATGATGTATGTCCTTGTTTGACTGCTTCTGTTATCCCCTACAAAATCAAAACATTCTAGAAAGCCATCCACACGTTTAAAGTGAAAGTTTTGTGTTTTCTGATTTATGCATTAAAGTGGTTGTAAACTTATTTTTTTAACTTTTACCTACAGGCAAGCCTATAATAAGGCTTACCTGTAGGTATAAAGAATATCTCCTAAACCTGTACGGTTTAGAAGATATTCCCCCCGCAATGCGCCGCTGTAATGCGGCGCATGCGCAGCGGTGATACTCGGCTAAAGGGCCGGCAGCCGACAGCCCTTGCCGGTTTGAAGTCTCCCGCGCGCCTGCGCGGGAATGACGACATCGCCGCTCCAGCCAATCACAGCGCTGGAGCGGCGATACCCGGAAGACACACCAGGCAAGATGATATCTCGCTCGGCGTGGACCAGGTAAGTTCCCTACACCTCGTTTTAAGGTAAGTATTTCATAATAAGCTAGTATGCGGTGCATACTAGCTCATTATGGCTTTTCCTTTACAGGTGAACAAAAAAAAAAAAAATATATATATATATATATTTGCGGGTTTACAACCGCTTTAAGTTCAGTACTAAAAAAAAAAAGTATGGTTCCATCATTTTATTTGTGTATTTTAATCAGGTGAATATGAAGTACTGGATATGAATATTTAATATTTATTACACACAGCATGCATGTGGCATGTGCAAGGTTAGTATTCTTAAAACAGAACTAAACTCTCTCTGTCAACATTAACCATTTTAATCCTTATGCTGCTAGCATAAGTAAATAGATAGGAAGATATATTATATTTACTGGTCCTAAACTTAATTGCTTCCTGGCTTCTGGCTTAGACTCATAGGCGTGCGCACAGGGTGTGCCGGGTGTGCCTGGGCACACCCTAATGCCCAGGCACATCCATCACACCCCAGGACTTTTTTGCCAGCAGAATCTCTATTTCGGCACCTCTGGTTAATAACAATGGCTGAGCTGCTACTCTGCAATTGGGACCATCATTTCATTGGCTGTGTAACTCTTGTGAATGCAGCCACTGATGGCGGATTGAGCAAGCAGGTGGCCGCATTTTCCGATGCTACTTCTATAGTTCCGGCTACAGCATCCCTGATAGCTGAATATCACTCCGCTGCCTGCTGTCAGGGATGTTGTAGCTGAAACTGTAGAAGTAGCATCAGCGCTGGATTAACCCCCTGATTTTGTCTAGTCATCTGATCTGATCTTTCGAATCTAAACCAGTCCTGCCCGCTCCCACTTTTCACTTTTCACTTTTCAAATTTTTCACTTTTCAAATTTTTCAAATTTCCGAATTTCGAAAATTCGAAAATTGAAAAAAAAATTCAAATTTCGAATTTTTCAATTTTCGAAATTCGGAAAAATTCTAAAATTGAACAATTTAGAAATTTCGGAAAAATTCGAAATTGGAAAAGTGAAAAATTCTAAAATTCGAATTTTTAGATTTTTGAATTTTTCACTTTTCGAATTTTTCACTTTTCGAATTTTTCTAATTTCGAATTTTTCTAATTTCGAATTTTTTAAATTTCCGAATTTCGAAAATTTTTCAAATTTCGAATTTTTCAATTTTCGAAATTCGGAAAAATTCTAAAATTGAAAAATTTAGAAATTTCTGAAAAATTCGAAATTGGAAAAGTGAAAAATTCAATTTCCGAATTTCGAATTTTCAAATTATCGTATTTCCGAATTTCGAAAATTGAAAAATTCGAAAATTGAAAAATTCGAAATTCCGAATATTGGAAAATCGAAAAATTCGAATTTTTGAATTTCACTTTTCCAATTTCGAATTTTTCAGAAATGTTTCAATTTTCGAATTTTTCAATTTTCCGAATTTCAAAAATTGAAAAATTCGAAAAAATTTAAAAAAAATTCAATTTTCGAATTTTCGTATTTACGAATTTCGAAAATTGGAAAATAGAAAAATTGGAAAAGTAATTTTTTTTTCGAATTTTCGAATTGTTCAATTCTCGAAATTTCGATTTTCGAATATTTTCGTATTTCCAAATTTTCGTATTTCGAAAAATTTGAAAATCGAAATTCGAAAACTGAAAAATTCGGAATTCGAAATTTCGTAAATTTCCGAAACTTTGTTTCCGTTTTTTGCTTTTTCGGAAATCCGAAATTTTCCCGAATTTATGAATTTACGAAAAAAGCAAAAAAACTAATTATTTTTTTCGAAATTTACGAATTTCCGAAAAAATATAAAAAACGAATGAAACAAAAAACGGAAAAAACGAATTTCTCGAATTTCCCGAATTTACGAAAAAAAAAAAAAAACGAAAATAACATAAAGGAAAGAAACGAATTTTTTGGCAGTGCACATGTCTACCCCTAATGCCGTGTACACACGATAAGATTTTCCGTCTGAAAAACCTTGGATGTTTTTTTCGTCAGAATTCCGCTCAAGCTTGGCTTTCATACACACGGTCACACAAAAGTTCTCTGGACTGTCGACCTTCAAGAACACGGTGACGTACAACACTACGACGAGACGAGAAAATGAATTTAAATGCTTCCGAGCATGCGTCAAATTATTTCCGAGCATGCGTTGGAATTGCTACAGACGATCGAATTTCCCGATAGGAATTTTTTCCGTTGGAAATTTTGAGAACCAGCTCTCAATGTTTTGCTGGCGGAAATTCCGACATCAAAAGTCCAATGGAGCATATACACGGTCGGTATTTCCGTTCAAAAGCTCACATCAGACTTCTGCTGTCAGAATTTTCGATCGTATATACAGGGCATTGGTGTCCAAGTAGACTAAAATAGCCAAGTATCTGAATATTTCTGTTATCTGTGTGATACTGAAAACACTCCTGAGAGTAATGCCACGTACACACGACCGTTATTCATGCCATTGAAAAAAACGTAATTTTTCTCGACGCGATTCCTCTCAAGCCTGCCTTACACGATTGTAAAAAAAAATGCTTGAGCAAACCGCGATGACGTACAACACGTATGACGTCCACTATAAAGAGGAAGTTCCATTCGAATGGCGCCACCCTTTGGGCTGCTTTTGCTGATTTTGTGTTACCGTGTGTTAGTAAAAGTTTGGAGAGAGACGATTCGCGCTTTTCAGTCTTCATGCTTTTCAGTCTGTTACAGCGTGACGAATGTGCCATCTCCATTACGAACACTAGTTTAACCAGAACGAGCGCTCCCGTCTCATAACTTGCTTATGAGCAATGCGCGCTTTCCCCCTCTCATTAAAGCGTACACATGATCGTTTTTCACGACATGAAATTGAATGGCGTGAAAAACGATGAGAAAAAAATAGAGCATTGGAAATTGGAAAAGTGAAAAATTCTAAAATTCGAATTTTTAGATTTTCGAATTTTTCACTTTTCGAATTTTTCGAATTTCGAATTTTTCGAATTTCGAATTTTTCTAATTTCGAATTTTTTAAATTTCCGAATTTCGAAAAATTTTCAAATTTCGAATTTTTCAATTTTCGAAATTCGGAAAAATTCTAAAATTGAAAAATTTAGAAATTTCTGAAAAATTCGAAATTGGAAAAGTGAAAAATTCTAAAATTTTTCAATTTCCGAATTTCGAATTTTCAAATTATCGTATTTCCGAATTTCGAAAATTGAAAAATTCGAAAAATTGAAAAATGCGAAATTCGAAAATTGAAAAATTCGAAATTTCGAATTTTCGAAATTAGAAAAATTCGAAATTTCGAATATTGGAAAATCGAAAAATTCGAATTTTTGAATTTCACTTTTCCAATTTCGAATTTTTCAGAAATGTTTAAATTTTCGAATTTTTCAATTTTCCGAATTTCAAAAATTGAAAAATTAGAAAAAATCGAAAATTGAAAAAAAATTCAATTTTCGAATTTTCGTATTTACGAATTTGGAAAATTGGAAAATAGAAAAATTGGAAAAGTAATTTTTTTTTTCGAATTTTCGAATTTTTCGAGCAGGTTCTAAAATGCTCTGGAGCATACACACAGACATTTTTCACGACCAATTAAAAATTGCATTTTCTCATCATGAAAAACGGTCTTGTGTACGCGGCATAAGGGCTTTATATATTCTGAGGCAATGGTGGGCAAAATTGTACACAGTGTGAATCTGTCTCCTAGGTTTCTCATGGGGGGGGGGCTCCAGAGTTGAAGGCTGTCAGTTGCGGCTTTACTGTGGAGGCAAATACAGGGGACATGTTCAACAATGGAAACCCCATAGTAAGTCTATGGGTGATGTCACTCCCCATTTATTTCACAGCCAACTGGTGTCCTCTGCAGAGCTCCAACCGCTGGAGATCGGGTCGGATCGGCTTCAGAAAAGGTATGTATATTGATTTCCTCTTTACAGGGCTAGATAGGTTAGTCTAATGCCTTGTACACACAATCGGAATTTCCAATGAAAAAAGTCAGATGGCATTTTTTCATCGGAAATTCCCACCGTGCGTGGGCCCCATCGGACTTTGTTCCGTCGGAGTTTAGAAATAAAACATGTTTTTTTTTTCCCCGATGGAAAAAACTCCAATCGGAAACCCCTCCGTCTGTGTGGAACTCCGATGGAGAAAAAACGCACGCATGCTCAAAAGAAATTAGGAGACGGGAGCGCTCGTTCTGGTAAAACTAGCATTCATAATGGAGATAGCACATTCGTCATGCTGCAAATTTTTACATTGTTTATTGTAGCGCATTATTTTCTTCTTTCTAATGCTAGAATAATGTTATTTTTTTGCTGCTGATATTCACACAGAGTTCTGACAAACTTGTTTCTTTATTGTTTCTTGTGATCTCATGAATATTTGTATTTTATTTTAAAGCCAGATGTCAAAAATAATTTTTTTTTTGGGGCGATTTGAATCAAGTTCTCCGCTTTTTTTTTTTTTTTGGTGGGGTCTGAATATTTTCTTCTGATCTCCATTTTTCTTTTATGGTCAAGTTACCACAACAACATTATTATCTTGTATTTTATTACCTCTAGGAGGTTGTTTGGTGTCCCCTGTTAATTACACATTGTATTTAGGAAATGTAGCTGCCTACTCACAAACTGTCCTTTTTATGAAAAACACATAGGCAAGTATTTTATTAAATAAAAGATCCATTTATTCTGGTTAAACAAAATAAAGAGGAAGGGCAACAATGGAGAAATTGGTGGAATTTATGCAGCCTTTGGACGCCAAGACAGACGTCAAGTATGTTGAAAATAAAGTAAATAACGAGGAGTCCATATAATAGGGAGCATAATCTGGTCCCCAAATCACATAAATCAGGAGCAGCAGCAGAAGACACATGTACCCAGGCTGTGGAACTACAAAAAAATTGCGTCTTCTGGCAGACCGGACTGAAGCCAGGAAATCACTTTCTGGTCTTCCCTCCACACTTCCCTGCAGCATTCCCTCCACGCCTCCTTGCAGGCTGTGGCTCTGGTGGTGGACTTGTGGCAGCAGGAGGAGGAGGATGGCCGAGATCACACAGATGGGTGGTCTCTGTCAGCTGGCACCTCACCGCCCTCTGAAGGGCCATAGAAAAAAGCCCCTCTCAGAGGAGGTGTTGCCCCTTCTCCACTGTCTGTAGCCTACTGGCCAGATAACACCCATGGGCCTCTTCAGGGTTAGTGGGGGCTCTCATGATATCGGCTGCATCCCTTATGAGCCTCAGGGATTCCTCCTCCATCTGACTCGCCTTCCCGGGTCTTTTTGATCTTATGTGGAGGGGAGGCACCTGTGACTGGGTGCTGCCACTCGGCCTGGGCACCTGCTGGCTGCCACTTGGCCCGGCCACCTCCTGCCTGCCACTGGGCCCTGCCTTCTCCTGGCTGCCACACTCCAGAGTCTCCTCCTGGCTGACCTCATCCTGTGTATGAAAAAGGGACATAGTTTTAGTTTTTGGTTCATCAATCACACACAATTTTCAGCTCATGACTGTTGCAAATTGAATGTTAATAAATAGAAAAGAATCTCATTCTGACCCCAGCAGCTTTCCTTCCTGTCCCAAACATTTCTGGCCACTACTGTCAATTGATATGTAAATCACTTTTGGATTAATCCTTAAGTTGATAGTAATAAAATCTAGTTCCCAACAATAATTATCGGACAATAAATAGGTTTAAAAATACTATACCTGGCTAAAGATATTCAGATCTGGGTCTTCCAGGTCAGGTAGCTCCTCGTCATCCTCTGCTGGGGTGGAGGGAAGGCTGGAGGGAAGGGTGGAGGGAAGGATGGAAAGTGATTCCCTGAATTCTAGCTGGTCGTCCAGAAATCACAGTTTCTTGAAATGCCACAGCCTGGATACATGCACTTTGTCTGCTGCTGCTCCTGACCTCTGTGATAGGAGGATTTTATTGTTCTCCTTTTTATACATGTTCAAGTTATTTATTTTACTATTCACCAAGTGATAGTCAGCCTCGGGGATCATGGTCTTCATAAATTCCACAAATTGCTCCATTGTTGCCCTCCTTGCATCGCGGTTATGGTATAATTTGTGTTTTAGCTCCCACAAATTGCGCAGCTCCCTGTACTTGTCTATGAAAGCACACATTATGTCAGGCTCTTTAAACTTCTGTATATTTTCTGCAAGATAAAACACAAGACAAAAACACTAGGTCAGTCTAAACTGTCCTAATCTTATCCCAATATAGGCCTCAATCATGAAGCAGTATAGGCCACTGATACCCCAAGTAAAAATGTAACCCTCGTTTAGTACGTTCGTAGCTTCCGGTCCTCCGCATACAGAACGTAGTTACGACACATGCCTGTTAGCATTATACACACTGCGCATGCGTGAAACTCTGCCCGCCCCTGACATTCTTTCTAGTATATTCCCTGCCCCTTTCTCATTCAGTGGGAGACGACATGGGGGAGAGACAGCAGGTGGCTATTATTTTAAGCAAAGACAAAGAAAGCCTGGAGCCGGAAACCTCCAGATCCAAGAGAAGATACAAGGCCAGTAATATGTTCTTTGCAGAAATGGTGGAGATGGTGTATATCTTGCAGTGTAGAGATTATGATGGGAAACATGGGCCGTACACCAACCCTAATCTCAGAAAGGCCAAAATAATGAGCAAAGTGGTGAGGAGTCTGTACCAGAAATTTGGGGTCCTGAGATCAAAATAGCAGCTGATAAAAAGGTGGTCTGATCTGAAGCTGAGGGAGCCGGAGCAGTACAGGAAGATCCCACTCAAATATCGCGCAAATCTTATTGAATCTGGGCCACTGTTGTCTAGATGTGTTTGTAAACTAGAATGTGAAAAGGATACTCAGCAGCTGGTTACACATCTGGACTCAGGAGCACTAGTGTGGGCCACCAGAACAACCTTTTTAGGGTATCCCACACAGGTGCTCCAGTGGATTCTTAGGGTGTCTCAATGTGTAAAACTTGTCACAAAAAAGGTAAAAGTATTCCATCTTTTGAAAAAGAAAAAATAATGTCTTCATCTTGGAACTCTGCCAAAACAGACAATTGTACCCCACTTCCAAGCAATGTTTCATATTCCTATTTCTGCCCTCAAATATCTGTGTGCTTTAAGTATACCTTTTGTTTCATTCTCATAGGGGAGCAAAGACTTGGAGGACACCACTCTGAGGAGCCCAGGAACCCCACACCTCAGGCCTCGTACACACGACCAGTTTCCTCGGCAGAATTCAGCTTCCGACCGAGTTTCTGGCTGAATTCTGCCGAGGAAACTGGTCGTGTGTACACTTTCGGCCGAGGAAGCCGACGAGGACCTCGGCGAGGAAATAGAGAACATGTTCTCTATTTCCTCGTTGTTCTATGGGAGCTCTCGTCCCGCCGAGCTCCTCGGCGGCTTCAGTGCTGAACTGGCCGAGGAACTCGATGTGTTTGGCACGTCGAGTTCCTCGGCCGTGTGTACGAGGCCTCAGAGAGAACAGAAGAAACCCAAACCTCACAGAGAACAGAGGGAACCCCAAACTCAGGTTGTGGAGGAAGAGGAGGTGGAGGAAGGAGAGGTGGAGGAAGTAGAGGTGGGGGAAGTGTGTGAGATTGGCACCACAAGTCAGTGTCTGTCACCACAGATTCAGGGAATAGATGTATGCATGCATATTTATAAGACATTTTCTTCTTTTTTATTTATTTTAGGTGATGTGCTGCTTGTTGAAGATCAATCTCCTTTAAGTGGTAGCGCACAAATCATAATACAGGACCTCATGGTTACGAGTCGTGACATATACATTATAAGGCACAAACTCAATTGTTTTGACCAACAAATTAAGAACATGATTGATGTGTTGGGGAGAGTCTAAGTAAAGATCTTTGTAATGCCACCATTTAAGCTTTTTTTGGCCAAAGTTCTTTTTTTTTTTAATGTAATTTAACAAGCCAAATTTTGAAGATGCACACAGTGGGGGTTATTTACGAAAGGCAAATTTACTTTGCACTACAAGTGCAAAGTGCATTTGAAAGTGTACTTGGAAGTGCAGTCGCTGTAGATCTGAGGGGGACATGCAAGGAAAATAAAAAACAGCATTTTAGCTTGCACATGATTGGATGATAAAATCAGCAGAGCTTCCCCACATTTCAGATTTACCCCTCAGATTTACAGCGACTGCACTTCCAAGTGCATTTTACACTTGTAGTGCAAAGTGGATTTGCCTTTTGTTAATAACCACCAGTGTGTCAACATGCGCTTCGCATCACGGGATCTCAATGTACGTGCTTTGAGGGTGCAACCCCTTCCTCGCAACTCAAGTAGGTGAGAGGAAGGGGTTGCACCCCCAAATCACGTCCATTGATCCCACATGATGGGAGATAGCACATGTTGACATTTTGACGCACACTGTGTGCATCTTCAAAATTTGGCTTGTTCAGGGGTGACAACACCCCATCTCATGAAGGCAACAGCAAACACATTTTTTTAAAACCCTATATGTTTGATATTGCCTACATTTTTTCAAAGGTTGAACTTTTTAAGCTCCATAGTTTTATATGTTTTATTGTTTGAAACATGCCTGTTTATGCAAAAATAAAAAATAAATTATATTAAAAAAAAAAAATTGGAATTTTCTCCTAAATTTTATAACGCACATGTTAATGTGCACAGAGTAAAAATAGTGTTATAATCAACAATGTGTGGCTTTTTCTTTCTATGCTCAATACCATTTTTAAAATGAAGTTGTTGTTTATATTGACAATTGTGGTTATTTACTTAAGACAAATCCACTTGGCAGTTTTAAAGTGCACTAGGAGAACCTGAGAGACAGATAAAAGGAACACAAGCAATAATGACAAATCTAGATTTTCACAGAAAAGAAATGTGTTTATTTTTTCTTAAAAAATAAGAGATTGTCTGGCATAGCGATGGCCCCCCTACCCGTAAAGTACATATTTATCCCGCACTTTATGGGCACTTTGCGGGGCCAAGCCAGTACGGCCAATGTCAAGGCCCATCATGGGACTGTCTGAAAGTCCGGCCTCAGGCCCAACAGTTGAGATATAATTAGCAGAATTTCTCTTTAAGAAGTTAGGGCCCTTTCACACGGGGGACGGATCAGTAATGATCCGCCCCGTGAACCTCCGCTTGCTCAGCGGGGATTGCTGCGTTGATCCCCGCTGAGCCGGCGGATGACAGGGCAGTCCCCGCACACTGTACAGGGACCGCCCTGTCTTTTCGCCGCTCTCCTCTATGGGGGGGGATCGGATGAACACGGACCGTCTGTCCATGTTCACCCGCTCCAATGACGGAAGGAAAAAATAGGGTTTTCCTCCGTCTGCCAAATCGGAGGAATGCGGAAGCGGGCAAGATCGGGTGTCAGCGGATGATCATAATACATACATAAATCCATATTGTGCCGATACCACCGACGTCATCACAATACTATTAAAACCTTTATAGTTATAATACTACCACTCCGAATGGGGTGGTGGCACTATGCGGATGTGATTCCCATCTATTGCCCCTCCGCAGTTGGGGAAACTGAGATGCCACAGTCTGCCATTCCTGTGGTGTGGAAGGAAACTGTGGAGTCAAACCAGAAAAATTAATTAGTACTTTGGCACATAAAACATTGCAATCAGATAATACAAAAACATTCTTGGCCAACATCAGTATAAACATTTATTTAAAGGAGTATTTAAAAAATAGAAGGCCCAATTATCAAATTCCTCACCCCCTCTGATGGTCCATTGTAATTTTTTTAGGGGGGGTGTTCTAGCAAAGTTTGGGGCCTCCAAAAAAAGCCTCTGCCACTCTGCCTGAATTTAATGAGAAAAAAAACATTTGTACACATGTTGGTGGGGGTAAAGCACTAGAATGGAGCTGAAAAAATACATTGGGAAGTGACTTGGCCTTGGTGTGTATAGGCCCAGGAAAACATGCTGGAGAGGTTAGTGAAGGGAAATATGCATGTAGGCCAAAAAAGGAGAATTAAAATCTTACAGCATGCATGGGGACAAGGGTAACAATCACAGCATATTACAATCATGGTAATTAGGAAATAAAGAAAGAAATACAATACATTAGCAAACATTACAAATACATAGCATGTGATGTTAAAGGAGAAAACTTACCTTAAGATAGTACTTCTGCAGGACTTGAATTATGGCAGAACAGGTTTCTGGGATAATGATCCCCAGAGCCTGGGGGGAGATCCCTGTCATGAACTTGAGGTCCTGCAGGCTTCTCCCATTTGCCAAGTACCGCAACGTGGCAACTAGCCTCTGCTCGGCAGGGATGGCTTGGCGCATCACAGTGTCCTGCCTGGTGATATAGGGGTACAGCGAATCCAACAGAAAAACGGGGTCCGTCATTCGGTGATAATTCCTGAAGTCATCAGGATTATTCTCCTGGATTTACCGCAGCAGAGGCATATGAGAGAATTGGTCCCGCTGGAGCAACCAATTCTTCGTCCATGATCTCCTCCTCACCCTGCTCATGGACTGAGCTCGGGTCAAAGCATTAACCCAAACACCAAGCCCATACGCAGCACGAACTCGACGATGAGAATATACTTCCAACATGGCTTTAAACCGGTCTGCTGGTCAGAACAAAATAAACAGAATGCACTGAGGAACAAACTCCTATGAAGAACGACCTGAAAAACAGAAACAAGCAGACAAGAACGGACTGTAAAACAGATACGACTTGACTACACGCCCTGAAAGACAGATACGAACCCACAAGCACCAACTGAACACCCGAAAACTATCTGAAAAGCACGGAGACTGAAAAGCGCGAATCGGCTCTCAAACTTTTACTAACACGCGGTAACACGAGATCAGCAAAAGCAGCCCAAAGGGTGGCACCATTTTATTTGAACTTCCCCTTTATAATGCCGTTGTACGTGTTGTACATCACCGTGTTTTGGACGGTCAGAATTTTGTCTGACAGTGTGTATGCAAGACAGCTTGAACGAAATTCCAACGAAAAATTCCATCTGAATTTATCCCATCGGAAAATTCCGATCGTTTGTACAGGGCATTAGAATGTGGATGTCTGTAGATGCAGGGATTTTAGTTCTAGGGTGGGCTTACAATTTAAAGATGATGCAATTGCTACTGCACCGATGGCCACAGTATGCCTTATTCTGCCCCTTTCACTACATCCATAGAAGCAATATACATACAATTGTGGTTGTCAATTTGAAGACACTTCCATCGTCACATTTTTGGTCATATCTAAAGATACTCCTGCACTGATGCTGTACCATTGGTGGTATTGCTATCAGGTATGCCAGTGAAAATTACCAGAGTAAAAAAGGAAAGATTCCTTTATGTTGCAAAACGGACATACAACCAACAACTTAGTAGGGCAAAAACAATAGCTGTTGAAAAGCCCAATACAGGAGGCCAAGTCCCTTTGACGGTAGTGCTGTGAGGTACAGTGAGGGAAAAAAGTATTTGATCTGCTGATTTTGTACGTTTGCCCACTGCCAAAAAAATTATCAGTCTATCATTTTAATGGTAGGTTTATTTTATTTTTTTTTAACAGTGAGGCCTCGTACACACAATCGTTTTTCTCGACAGAATCCATCAAGAAACTTGGTGGCAGAGCTTTTTTGCAGAGGAAAATGGTCGCGTGTTTGTTTTTCATCAAGAAAACTGTTGTGGAACTCGACGAGAAAAAAAGAGAACAAGTTCTCTTTTTCCTCTTTGGGAGTCTCAATTTCCTCGTCGTGTTTCTCGTCGGGCTGGTTTACGACGAGAAAGCCGTTTGTGTGTATGCTTAGAAACCTGCGCATGCTCAGAATAAAGTATGAGATGGGAGCATACCTTCGGTAAAAGTAGGGTTTGTAATGGAGATAGCACATTCGTCACACTGTAACAGACTGAAAAGCGCAAATCGACTCTCACCAAACTTTTACTTAACACGCAGTAACATGAGATTAGCAAAATCAGCCCCAAGGGTAGCGCCAGTGAAATCAAACTTCCCCTTTAGAGTGCCGTTGTACGTGTTGTATGTCACCGCGTTTGAGAACAACGAGATTTTGTCTTGACAGTGTGTACGCAAAGAAAGCTTGTCAAGATTCTCGAGAAGTCCAACAAGGAACTCGTTGAGGAAAATGATGTTTCATTTACGGCGAGTTATTTCGTCGTGTGTACGAGGCCTGAGAGAGGGAATAACAAAAAATATCCATAAAATGCATTTACATTTTTTTTTATAAATCTATTTGCATTTTAATAAGTATTTGATCCAATATCAATCAGCAAGGTTTCTGACTCCCAGGTGTCTTCCATTAAGGTAACAAGCTGAGATTAGAAGCAATCTCAAAAGGGTGTGCTCCTAATCTCAGCTTGTTACCTCTATAAAAGACACCTGTCCACAGAAGCAATCAAATTCCAATCTCTCCAGAGGCCAAGACCAAAGAGCTGTCCATGGATGTCAGGGACAAGATTTTAGACCAACACAATGCTGGAATGGGCTACAAGACTATCGCCAAGCAGCTTGGCGAGAGGGTGGTAACAGTTGGTGCGATTATTTGTAAATTTGTAAATTATTTGTAAATGGAAGAAACATAAAATAATGGTCAATCTCCCTCGGTCTGGGACTCCATGCAAGATCGAGGGATCGTGCATACCTAACCACGCACGCAACATCGTCACTTCCTGTATCGCTGGTTCTCAACACTGCTGAGGTGGAACGCACGCCCGGGCAACGAGCGCGGCATACAACATCCAGGATCCTAACTGCTCCAACGCGAGATAGCCCCAGTGCCGGGTTTAAGGCACCCTAAACGGTAGGCGGCCACTTGGCTCCCTCTGCATATATTTTATACTTTAATAAAACATATTACACTATGTTTGGCATCGTTCTGTTTTCCATGCAAATATCGGGCACTTAATGAACATCGCAAGCATTACTGCCAGGACGGCATTGACCTTACAGGTGATCCTGTCATAAGCCCTAATGTTCCCTTTTTTGGTATCAAAGTAAGGGACATTATCATCTGGTAAGAAGCCATCTAATTCATTCACTTTGGGTGACAGTTTAAAGGTGAAGGTGGAAACATCACTTTATCTGATCAAACAGCACGCAGCACTTTATCTGATCAAACAGCACGCAAAATTTCTTCACAACTCGAGGATTTATTTGGGAAAAGACTCTCACTTGTATGCTATTATGCATTAATAGGACTTGGTTTCACTATCACAGTTCATTTAATTTGTTTGGCACAGGAATCTGAGTAATCACTACTGCAACATAGCTCAGAATTCTAGGACTTTTTTACTAGATCTTCTAGTAATATAAGGTGTTGTAGTAATATATATTTGTTTATTGATTGGTTTCAAGTATGTATCACTTCTATTAATTAGCGCACCCATTTCCATATATTCTCTCACTGTATAATCATTTGACTATTATTGGGTAGCAGCTTAACACTGTATATAAATTAAATTTAATTTATTGGCGCGAGATACCACACACACACCATGCAAGATCATACCTCGTGGAGTTTCAATTATCATGAAAACAGTGAAGAATCAGCACAGAACTACATGGTAGAATCTTGTCAATGATCTCAAGGCAGCTGGGACCATAGTTGCCAAGAAAACAATTGGTAAGACACTACGCCATGAAGGACTGAAATCCTTCAGTGCCGGCAAGGTCCCTCTGCTCAAGAACGCACATGTACATGCCCGTCTAAAGCTTGCTAATGAACATCTGAATGATTCAGAGGAGAACTGGGTGAAAGTGTTGTGGTCACATGAAGCCAAAATCATGCTCTTTGGCATCAACTAAACCTGCCGTGTTTGGAGGAGGAGGAATGCTGCCTATGACCCCAAAAACACTATCCCGCTGTCAAACATGGAGGTGGAAACATTATGTTTTGGGGGTGTTTTTCTGCTATGGGGACAGGACAATTTCACTGCATTAAAAAGGAAGATGGACGGGGCTGTATACTGTTAAATCTTGGGTGAGAACTGCCTCCCCTCAGCCAGGGCATTGAAGATGGGTTGTGGGTGGGTATTAAAGAATGACAATGACCTAAAACACATGGCCAAGGCAACAAAAGAGTGGCTCAAGAAGCACATTAAGGTCCTGGAGTGGTCTAACCAGTCTCCAGACCTTAATCCCATAGAAAATATGTGGAGGGAGCTGAAGGTTCGAGTAACCAAACGTCAGCCTCAAAACCTTAATGACTTGAAAAGTATCTGCAACGAGGAGTGGGACAAAATCCCTCCTGAAGTGTGTGCAAACCTGGTGGCCAACTACAAGAAACGTCTGACCTCTGTGATTGAAGGGTTTTGTGACCAAGTACAAAGTCATGTTTTGCGAAGGGGTAAAACACTGATTTCACTCATTAAAGTGCATTGAAACATTAAAATGTGTTTTTCTGTATTTTTTTGTTGTTATTCTATCTTAACTGTTAAAATAAACCTGCCTTTAAATTACAGACTGATCATTTCTTTTTCAGTGGGCAAACATACAAAATCAGCAGGGGATGAAATACTTTTTTCCCTCACTGTAAGTATACCTCTGTATGGTTGCAGAAGGTGGGGTGGTTGCCCTGAGTCACATTATGCATCAAAGCCCAGCAAATCATAGCTTTAATTCTGTACTTATACATAGAAAAAGCCTAAAATGTCTCCAAATCGTCCCTTCTACATCTCTGGCTTGAAGTCTGTCTTCTTGGTAGCAGGTCAAATTTTTTTTTACATGGCATGAAAAATAATAGAGTCTATGATATATAAAGTGAAATGTATATTTTAAAAAAAAATTCCCAGCTCATTGTAAATTCTTTCCCATTTTCGGTGACTTTGGTACATGCTGTCAAAACCACCGGCATGCAAATAACTATCTAAACATTGGACATATTATTACATGAATATATTTTTCCATTTTGGCATCACAGGCAGTAAAATGTGTTGACTGAGACATATGAAACAAAATGTCCATCTGTTTGTGTTACAATGTGTGAAGCTAAAGCAAATGTTCCCTCATTAACTTTGGGTAGTTTTCCAGGCTTAACAAGGAGGGAATAACACATTCTTCTAATTTCTAGTTATCTAATATTAGAATCAAACATGTGCTAGCATGATACATTTGTGCATCTAAGGAAGCTTCAGTTCACATGAAAATACTGTTTGCCTATGACCCTTTCCAAATTGCCTTTATATGTTATGTTTATGATGACTTAAAGGGAAGCTCTAGCCAAGGCTTTTTTGTTCTCCCTGTGCTTGTGTGGGTTTCCTTTGGGTATTCAGGTTTCCTTCCACACTCCAAGAGACACATTGGTCAGTTAATTGGCTACATTATAAATTGTCTCATGTATGTGTATGCATGCGTGCATGTGAGATAAGGACCTTGAGGGCAGGGACTGATGTGAATAAATTTTATCTAAAGTGCTGCGCAAATTGTTAACACTATATAAAGGCTTTTAATTTTAAAAATTTGAGACTACTTTTTGTTTTGGATAGAGTGGGGAGGAGTTAGAACCCCTGTCAGGTTTTTAATGCTTTCCGTGCCCCCATTTGAGAGGGAAGGTTTCCTTCACTTCTATCCCAGAGACACAACACAACTTTTTAGGAACAGGTATCACCATTTTACATTTCCTCTGGTCTTACATTCCAGTGGCAACTGCCAACTTTTGAGTTTCCACTAATTTTCTTTTCCCGTTACTGTGGTCACTACGAAAATTTTAGGAACACGATCACTAATATAGGATGGCAGAGGTTCAATCCCTCCCTCACTACCTTAGCCACTAGAAGTTCCACTATAAGTCTGACACATGGTACAATGGCACTCATAGAATAGACTGAAATTACACCAGTACTATAGCTATAGCTATAGCAGTGAAAAAGCGATCTTCTGCCCTGCTTCCTATGCATGTTTTTATAATCATTTTAATTATCTACCAACCTTGCACTGGTAAGTCTTCAGGTGAGATCGTCTCTAAGGTAACAGAACGAGTGATGGCGTTACTGGCCACTGCTCTTTCAGACATGATCTGTACAGACAGACAGTTGAAAATGTCTATTTATAATTCTTATTTAAAGTTTACCCAAAGTCAAGTTTTTTATTCTGTGTGCATTTAATCCACATCAATACCATCAAATCATTACAGAGATCAATTCATTCATTTTCTTTATGCGTGTGTCTATGATTCATTCTGTCCTCTCAATATCTCCCTTTGTAGCCACCCATTCAGATGAATGGAGAGCTGTGAGTTAAGTGATGATGATTTATGAGCTCAAACGAAAGAGCACATGACTGGTAACCCTTTAGACAAGCATGTTTCTCCCTGCTGGCTACTGGATGGAGCAGAGTTTAGCTGTGCTGTGTTGATCAGTTGCCTAATACTGTTCCAGTTCTGATAGAATGCAATAAAGAAACTGACGGGCAGACTGCATAGCTAAAGCCTACACCATGCAGTGCCAACTACCTCCCTTGAACATGCACATCTAAGGGGATGCCCAGAGATATATTCTTTCACTTTTTCAATCAGCAGGAACCTGATGTATCACCCCACCATCACCAACATACAACACCAAGCTGGATGTCATACAGTCTAGCTGCAACTCCAGGCATGGACTGAGGATATGCACACATTTTCAAAGTAAAAAAATATCATTACTAATACAGCATTTATTAATATGTATTATAATAAATGTGACTTTAGTACTCCTTTTAAAACCTATGACCAGTTTACAGGGTTAGCATAACAAATAAAGTATATTTAGAAGACCAGCACCCCTACAAATGCAGTATTTGGGCATACTAACAATAGGGTTATAATTCACAATGGAACCAGTAACAAAAAGTGGCCCTATAAAGGCTGTTGCATCAGCTACAGACATATACCATCAGTCAGTGATTTGTATTCAGTAGATTGCAACAGTCTTAAATTTATAATAAATATTCTTTATACATAAGGTAGTTAAAGAAATCTCATAATGAGACAAATACAGTGCTGTCACTGCACACCTACTTAGCTGTTAGTTTCCTAACTATTATGCTGAACTTGTGGCTTTAAAAAATTCTGGGTTACTGCCCTGGAACAAGCATGCAGATTAAAAAAGAGAGAGAACATTCATAACTTATATGCAAACAAGTTCATGGTGACAATGCAATAAGGTCAGTTTTACAGCCAAGTAACAGGCATGTTTATAAGTAGAGCTTTGACAGGTTCCCTTTAAAACACAATTAAACCAAGAATATCGTGCGAGAAATAAGGTTACAATTGATGACTGTTCCTTTGGAGTATCCTAGTTGGTTCTTATGTTGATCCAATGACTTTAAAAATGTGATTTGATCCTGAGCAATAATGCAGATTGGGTGTTTAAAGCCAGGGACTCAGAAAGCATTAAGGCCATTCATTGCTGCAGCATGACAGTCACGGAGCTAGCTTTTTTCAGGGGGAGAGTAATGCCGCGTACCCACGATCATTTTTCGGCATGAAGAAAACGTTGTTTTTCAAAAACATCATTTAAAATGATCGTGTGTGGGCTACACATCATTTTTCAGGTTCTGAAAAACGACAAAACAAAGATTCGAACATGCTGCATTTTTAAACGTTGTTTTAACCACTTAAGGACCGGACCAATATGCTGCTAAATGACCCAAGGGGTTTTTACAATTCGGCACTGCGTCGCTTTAACAGACAATTGCGCGGTCGTGCGACGTGGCTCCCAAACAAAATTGGCGTCCTTTTTTCCCCACAAATAGAGCTTTCTTTTGGTGGTATTTGATCACCAAAAATAGAGCGACAATTTTGAAAAAAAATGCAATATTTTTTACTTTTTGCTATAATAAATATCCCCCAAAAACATATATAACATTTTTTTTCCCTCAGTTTAGGCCGATACGTATTCTTCTACCTATTTTTGGTAAAAAAAAATCGCAATAATCGTTTATCGGTTGGTTTGCGCAAAATTTATAGCGTTTACAAAATAGGGGATAGTTTTATTGCATTTTTTTTTTACTACTAATGGCGGCGATCAGCGTTTTTTTCGTGACTGCGACATTATGGCGGACACTTCGGACAATTTTGACACATTTTTGGGACAATTGTCATTTTCACAGCAAAAAATGCATTTAAATTGCATTGTTTATTGTGAAAATGACAGTTGCAGTTTGGGAGTTAACCACAGGGGGCGCTGTAGGAGTTAGGAGTGTAGTACTGTGTGTTTACAACTGTAGGGGGGTGTGGCTGTAGGACTGACATCATCGATCGAGTCTCCCTATAATACGGCTCTCCCCGTTCTTCAGCTCCGGGGAGCGATCGCGACGGAGCGGCTACAAACGAATAGCCGCGCCGTCGTCCCGGATCGCTCCCCGCGGGAACCCGGCCGCCGCATGTAGCGGGGGGGGGTCCCGATCGGACCCCCAACCCGCTACAAGGCAGGGACGTACAGGTACGCCAATGTGCCTGTACGTGCCATTCTGCCGACGTATATCTACATCTACATGCGGCGGTCGGGAAGCGGTTAACCACTTTAGCCCCGGGCCTGTTTTTCAGAGTCGGTGTTTACGAGACAAAACCATTTTTTTTTGCTAGAAAATTACTTAAAACCCCCAAACATTATATATATTTTTTTCTAACACCCTAGAGAATAAAATGGCAGTCATTGCAATACTTTGTCACACCGTATTTGCGCAGCGGTCTTACAAGCGCACTTTTTTTGGAAAAAATTCAATTTTAAATTAAAAAAATAAGGCAACAATAAATTTGGCCTATTTTTTTATATATTGTGAAAGATAATGTTACGCCGAGTAAAATGATACCCAACATGTCACGCTTAAAAATTGCGCCCGCTCGTGGCATGGCGCCAAACTTTTAACCTTAAAAATCTTGATAGGCGACGTTTAAAAAATTCTACAGGTTGCATTTTTTGAGTTACAGAGTAGGCCTAAGGCTAAAATTATTGCTCTCGCTCTAACGATCGCGGCGATACCTCACTTGTGTGGTTTGAATACCGTTTTCATATGCGGGCGCTACTCGCGTATACGTTCGCTCCTACGCGCGAGCTCGACGGGGCGCTTTAAAAAAAAAATTTTTGGTTTTCGCATTTATTTTTATTTATTTTAAAATTTTTAACACTGAAAAAAAAACAAAAAAAATAAATAATTATCACTTTTATTCCTATTACAAGGCATGTAAACATCCCTTGTAATAGAAAAAAGCATGACAGGTCCTCTTAAATATGAGATCTGGGGTCAAAAAGACCTCAGATCTCATATTTAGGCTTAAATGCAAAAAAAAGAAAAAATTTGGAAATGTAATTTTTTCAAATGACAAAAAAAAAAATGTTTCTTTAAGAGGCTGGGCGGGACTGACGTTTTGACGTCACTTCCGCCCAGCAGAGCTATGGGGACGGGCGAAGGAGATTTTTCCTTCAGTCTCGTCCCCGCTCAGCTAGCGAACGGTCGCGATCCTCTCCGCCGCTACCGACGGCTACGGTAAGCGGCGGAGGGCGCGGGAGAGCGGCGGGAGGGGGGGCACCTCTCCCGCCACCGATAACGGCGATCTCGCGGCAAATCCACCGCGGAGACCGCTATTATGGTTTACACGGCCGCCCACAGAAGAGATGAATATCTCGATTGTGGCAGCAGCTGCTGCCGTTACCGAGATATTCATCTTTAAATTGAGGACGTATAACGACGGTGGGCGGTCGGCAAGTAGTTAAACTATGTAGTTTTTCGGGTTGTAAAAAATTATCGTGTGTGTAAAATACGTAAAATACCCGCGCATGCTCAGAAGCAAGTGATGAGAGGGGAGCGCTCGTTCGGGTAAAACTACCGTTCATAATGGAGTAAGCACATTCATCACACTGTAACAGACAAAAAAGCGCAAATCATCTTTTACTAACACGGAATCAGCTAAAGCGGCTCAAAGGCGAATGGAACTTCCCCTTTATAGTGCCGTCGTACGTGTTGTACGTCACCGCGATTTGCTAGATAATTTTTTAAAAAAGATGGTTTGTAGGCAACGTCGTTTTAATGATGAAGTTGGGAAAACTTTGTTTTTTGGACACGCTGAAAAACAACGTTTTTTTTTCATGCTGAAAAATGATCGTGTGTACGCGGCATAACAATTTCTACTTAACCACTTAAGCCCCGGACCAAAATGCTGCCTAAAGACCCAAGGGGTTTTTACAGTTCGGGACTGCGTCGCTTTAACAGACAATTGGGCGGTCGTGCAACATGGCTCCCAAAATAAAATTGGCGTCTTTTTTTCCCCACAAATAGAGCTTTCTTTTGGTGGTATTTGATCACCTGCGGTTTTTATTTTTTGCGCTATAAACAAAAATAGAGCGACTTTTTGCTATAATAAATATCCCCCAAAAACATATATAACATTTTTTTCCCTCAGTTTAGGCCGATACGTATTCTTCTACCTATTTTTGGTAAAAAAAATCGCAATAATCGTTTATCGGTTTGCGCAAAATTTATAGTGTTTACAAAATAGGGGATAGTTTTTTTGCATTTTTATTCATTTTTTATTTTTTTACTACAAATGGCGGCGATCAGCGTTTTTTTTCATGACTGCGACATTATGGCGGACACTTCGGACAATTTTGACACATTTTTGGGACAATTGTCATTTTCACAGCAAAAAATGCATTTAAATTGCATTCTTTATTGTGAAAATGACAGTTTGCAGTTTGGGAGTTAACCACAGGGGGCGCTGTAGGAGTTAGGGTTTACTTTGTGTGTGTTTACTAGTGTAGGGGGGTGTGGCTGTAGGAATGACGTCATCGATCGTGTCTTCCCTATAAAGGGAATGACGCGATCGATGCGCCGACACAGTGAAGCACGGGGAAGCCGTGTTTACACACGGCTCACCCTGTTCTTCAGCTCCGGGGAGCGATCGCGATGGAGCGGCTATAAATGAATAGCCGCGCCGTCGTCCCGGATCGCTCCTGAAGCCACGGGGACCGCCGCATCTACGGGGGGGGTCCCGATCGGACCCCCGACCCACGTCAAGCAGAGCACGTATATATACGTGCATGTGCCTGCCTGTGCCATTCTGCTGACGTATATGTACATGCGGCGGTCCTTAAGTGGTTAAAGTGGTAGTAAACTCTGTACTACCACTTTAACCTACAGGTAAGCCTATAATAAGGCTTTCCTGTACCTTACAGGTTTAGTAGATATTTCCCCCGCAATGCACCGCTGACTGCAGCGGGACATGCGCAGCGGGCATCCTCGGCTAAAGGGCCGGCAGCTGCCGGACCTCGCCGGAGAGAAGTCTCCCGCGCGCATGCGCGGGAGTGACGACATCGCCGCTCCAGCCAATCACAGCGCTGGAGCGGCGATACCCGGAAGACACACAGGAAAGATGAATTCTCCCTCGGCGTGGACCAGGTAAGTTGCTCTCACCTTGTTCCAAGGTAAGTATTTCATAATCAGCTAGTATGCGGTGCATACCAGCCGATTATGGCTTTTGCCTTACAGGTGTAAAAAAAAAAAAAAAAAAAGAATTGCGGGTATACAACCGCTTTAATTTTTTTTTAAATAAAACCTCATAATAATGAAATACCACCTACCTAACAGGAATCATATGAACAAATTGAAGGTAGAAATTGATTCATCCTAACAATGGCCACCCATTGCCAAATTATTGCATTTCTACCAAGTCAACTTTTAGTTTACAGACATGACAATCTACAAATGTGTTTTTCCTATTGATACAACTCTAAATCACAATACAGTAAAACCTTGGATTGCGAGTATAATTCGTTCCAGAAACATGCTCGTAATCCAAAGCAAATTTAAGAAATTTTAAGAAATAATGGAAACTCAGATTATTCGTTCCACAACCATTTATTCATAAGTCCTTTAGTTTATAGTCCACTGTCCATAAAAAAAGATTATAGCAATGTGAAGGTTGTGTAACCATAAAATATCCATCCACAATTGGAAGCCACCACAAGGGGATTAGAAGCAAAATCCATCAAGAGCTACAGAGTATAAAAGAGAAGAGAGATGCCTCTAAGTGTAGCAATATGGTTACATTTAATGAAGGTACAACATTTAACAACTCACATGATTGATAAATAAAAGAGGTACATCCAAGTATGCAGGCATCCGGGGTAAAACTGTCCACATAGACCATCCTCCGCACCGCTGGCTCTCACCGCTCTCAGTCTACAATCGTGACAGGGAAGACTACCCTGCAGTAGAGCGATCTGAATGCGAGGCTAGAAACACTTGGGGAGTTCAGTGTGGAAGGGATGACGTTGACGGCGGTGAGGAGGTCTGTCTATGTGGACAGCTTTACCCTGGATGCCTGTATGCTTAGATGTGCCTCTTTTAATCATTAACCATGTGAGTTGCTAAATGTTATACCTTCATTAAATGAACCATGTTGCTACACTTAGAAGCGCCTCTCCTCTCTTTTATACTCAGTTGTGACATGACGCTACTTGTATATCAAAACATTGCTTGTATATCAAGTCAAAATTAACTAAAACATTTAGCTTGTCTTGCCAAATGCTCCCAAACCAAGGTTTTACTGTATGTTAAAGCAGTGGTATCAAACATTGTTCAGGTGTACTGTATATACTTGCTATTATTTATCAGTACAGCTTATCCATAAAACTGGAAGATAGGTGTTACTCCAAGCAACGTGTTGCTATCTTGCATGGGAAACAAGAAAGGGACAGTATAGTGCATTTTATTGATTATTGTTTAGGTTAAAGTTACTTTTATATGCTTGCTTTTCATTTTTTTATTGCATTAAACGTTCCAATTTGAATATTTGCCTCTGGGGGGAGCTAACCAGCTCATTATTCTGTTTCTTGCTTAAAGTGGATGTAAACCCATTTTTTTTTATGTCACAATGTAGAGTATACGATTTCCTATCATCTGTGCCCAGTCTTGCCACACAGAGTTAACCTGCCTGGCGGTATTCCCGAGTCTGACTCGGGGTTAGATTTTCCTGCTGCGAGCGGTAACCCCGAGTCAGACTCGGGCTTGCCTCGCTAGATCCACAGGCATGGTTTACTTACCTTGTCCCTGGATCCAGCGATGCCACCGCGCTGTGTGAGCGAGCGGGACCTCGCTCGATTCACACAGTGCCTCTGTGTGACGCCGATCTCCATTCCCTGCGACGTTACGACGCACGGGGACGGAGAACGGCGCCAAATTCAAAAAAGTAAACAAACACTTTACATACAGTATACTGTAATCTTATAGATTACAGTACTGTATGTAAAAAAAAACACACCCCCCTTGTCCCTAGTGGTCTGTCCTGTGTCATGCATGTCATTTTATATAATAAAAACGTTTCCTTCTCCCTGCAAACTGTAGATTGTCCATAGCAACCAAAAGTGTCCCTTTATGTCAAAAATTGTTTTAGATCAGCTAAAAAACAGCGATAATAAATTATAATCACTTGCAGAATTGTGCGATAGCGATTTGTGGGGAAATTAGTCATAAAAAAAAAAAATAATGACAGCAACAATTCTGCAACTGAGCAAATTTCAGTGTTTTTGATTTGATTACATTATTGAATAATTTTTATTATAATTATATTATTATTTGTTATAATTATTTATAATTTATTATATTATAATTTATAATTTTGTTTTTAAAAAAATGTCATACCCGGGATGCCTATTAGAATCTTGTTTGGTCAGATTTAAGTGAGTTATTTCTAAAAATTACAGACCTACAATATAAAACGCCAAATTTACTAAATAATGGTACCGCTTTCAGCATGTTTTTTCTGAAAGAATCATACCGCCAGGGAGGTTAATCCAGCTCTTTTCTTTGTAAAGTGAACTAAACAGACAAACAGAGAAACATGTTTGTCCGTTCCTCCCCTTTGTTGTGATTGACAGGTGATTTACATATCTCATACACTAGCCTGTGACAGGCACATCCTGTGTAAAAAGTTCACATGTTTTGACTGGATGTTTCTTATCATTGGGTGTGATAAGGAAATGTATGGTGCAGTGAAAACACAGAACCATACCTCCCATACCTCCCAACTTTCTGAGATGGGAATGAGGGACACCAATCTGCAGGCATAGGACGCACCCCTTGCCACGCCCCCTTAAAGGAGAACTGTACAAGAAAAAAAAATCCACAAGTGCTTTTTTATCACCACTATTCCTTTATATTGGCTTTTGGATTTTACAAATGCAGCAATTTAGAAATCAGATGAAAAATGTAACAATGGGAAACACTTTTTGATAGATATAAAGTGCATTTTATATACAACTTTATAGATCAGACCAAAATGAGGGACAAATGAGAATGAGGGATAGAGGGACATTGCTCCAAATCAGGGACAGTTGGGAGCTATGCAGAACATCCAGCAGAATATACACATACAAGTGATTTAGGGGAGATGTATCTAGTCAGAGCTGGGCAGAGGAGAAGCTCCAGTGATCTGATGAATTGTTATAGTGTAGTGTGTGTGAGGTCACCTGATCACAGTTGCAACATTCCTTTCCATCACCAGGATGTGTTATGATGGATTTCTCACTTTTTATAATTACACCCAGTAAGGCTGCATTCACACCTAGGCGTATATACGCCTGAAGCGCGACGCCGCAGCCGCCCCTGATACGCCGGAGGGGTGATTTTCCATGGTCGGCTATGGAGATGGTTCACATCTCCACGCCGAACGCCGAGACGCCTGAAGCTCAAAAGAAGTCCCGGACCCTTTTTTTCGGGCGGCTTCGGCGTTCGGGCATAGCCGACCATGTAAAAAATCACCCCTCTAGCAAAAAACACGTCGCGTTTTGTCGCCGCAAATCGTGGGACAAAACGCCTATTTGATGTCGCCGCAATACGCTGCAGATCACCTACGCTGAGGTGTGAATGGAGACTAAGGCTGAATGAGCTTAGGGCCGGTTAAAGCGGAGTTCCAACCACAATTAGCATTTTTTAAATGTATGTCCTTTCATCCTGCGTTTTTAGAATATAAGTCCGGTCACTTACTATTTTACAATCCGCCGCCGATCCGCATAGATATTCAAAAAAAGATGGTTTATAAAACTATGTCTACACCGTTGTCATTTTGCTTGTGGGCATTGTGAAGCCCACACGCACTTACTTCCTGGAAGTCTTGGATGGGGAGTCATAATTGGACAGCGCACTGCATCCTGGGAAATGATGACACACATTTCCCAGGAGCATTAGAGGGAGATGTCAGAATCCTAGGTGATTTCAAAGGCAGATTTCATGGGACCGCATAGCAACAGGCATTTCCAGATGAGTAAAAAATAAATGTTTTTTTTTTTTTACTTTTTTAGGTCTAATGAGCACAATAATGAGAAAAAAAATGTTGGGATGGAAAGTCCACTTTAACACTGGTGCATTGTGCGAGATTACATGCGATTTGCACCGCACTGCAAATCACGTGCGATGTCCATGCAGTGCAATTTCAGCCATACAGATAGTATGGCTGATATTGCACCGCATTTGGACCAAACTTGCACAGGACCCTTTTTTTGGTCCGCACCAGAATCTGATCACATGGGTGTTCACACCTATGCGGTCTGAAACTGTCAGTTTGCAGGGCGATGTCCGAGCTGAAATAGGGGTGTCATTACCATTGCATTGACACTCCACAGCAGTTCACATATGGCAGTGTGAACTGCCGGGCGAGTCAGGTGCTAAGTGGGAACCCACAGTGGATTCGCAAGGTTACAGCATCGCACCTATGTGAACAGAGCCTACAAATGTCACCTGACTGCTCCCACCAAGGCTGGGTTCACACTGTAGCGATGCGGGAACTCTGCGAATCCACTGCGGGTTCTCACATATCACCCAACTCGCAAGGCAGTTCACACTGCCATATACGAACGGCTGGGGAGTGTCATACAATGTGAATGACACCCCCATTTCAGCACGCATATCACATTGCGAACTGACAGTTTGGACATGAATTGGATCGTATAGGTGTGAACACCCATGCGATCCGATTCTGGTGCAGACCAAAAAAAGGGTCCTGTGCGTGTCAGTAGGGCAGTGGTCAGTGTCAGTGGGGCAGTGGTCAGTGTCAGTGTCAGTGGGGCAGTGGTCAGTGTCAGTTTATTATGAGCCCTGTTGGGGGCTTTGGTGACATGTCAGGGGTCCCACAGGAGAGGAAAGCCAGCAGCTGTGGGGGACGAGGGGGCCAGAGATGAAGAAAGGGTGGTGGAGGAGCACACGGGGCTGGAGGAGGCAGACACTTAGGACACTGGGATGATCGGTGCAGCAGGGACAGCTGTGAACACTGATCCCCCTGCATTGCTTTTCAGGTGATAGTTGCGGGAGGGAGAAGGAGAAGGAAAAGGAGAAGCGGCTGATGAAAAGCCATGCAAGGGGGGGGGGGGGGAAATCGGTGCTCACAGCTGTCCCCCACACCGATCATTCCAGACTGTCACTGGACATTGATGTATGTGTAGAAGTGACAGGGGGCTGTGAGCGCGCTCTGCTTTTACCCAAAACGCACTCTGCCTCTCCTGTAGGCTCTGGCCAAGGGAAGTGTAGAGGTGGGCGGAGAGTCTGCTGGCATCACGACTCCACCCACCGAGCGGCGAATAACAGACCCGCTACTGAATCCAAAGTTTTGGGGAGCTTCAAACCGAGAAGGGGGGAGACATTTGACAGGTAAGGATACATGCAGGAGACATGTATATCCTTATAGTTCACCACTATGGAAGTTTAGAATTGATGAGAGTGGGTTTACATCCACTTTAAGCCTAACTCCATGTTATTTGTCATTTTAAATAGTTATTTTGGAACAAACTGGTCCAAACAAACTATTTGCTTCACTAACAGATGCAGCAGATGTCATTGCTACAGGTATAAAGACTGTATGTAGCATCAGCTACATACAATATACAGTGCTGTTGTTTTAGAACCAGGACAGCAACTTACTGTCCCCTATCAAGAACAAAATTGAGTTAAGCAGAGTGCTGCTCAGAGGAAACACTGTACAGTAAAACCTTGGATTGCGAGCAAAATTCGTTCCAGAAACATGATTGTAATCCAAAGCACTTGTATATCAAAGCAAAGTTGTACCTTCATTAAATGTAACCATATTGCTCTCTTCTCTTTTATACTCAGTTGTGACATGATGCAAGTCAAAATGTATTAACATGTTTTGCTTGTCTTGCAAAACGCTCTCAAACCAAGGTTTTACTGTATTCTTTGAACACAAGGCTACCTCTGATTGGCTGAGATCATGACACCATCTGCCTGCCGCTCCACCCCAGCCAATCAGAAGTAACCTAGTCTTATATTCATTTATGGAATACAATGCTTCCTGTGAATAGCTGAGCAATGCTCAGTCCAACTTCATTCTGTTCCAGGAGCAGGACGGGAAGTCCTACTGCCAGAAAGCAGCACATTACATTGTATGTAGCTGAGGGTACATACAGATCTCATACAATGCTGACAGTGAAGTAACTAGTTTGTTTGAACCAGCTTGAACCAAAACCAACCAATTAGAGCCCTTTCACACAGCGTCGGCGGTAAAACGCCGCCATTTTTACCGCCGGCGCTATGGGCAGATTTGTGGCACATTTCGGCTGCTAGCGGGGCGCATTTACCCCCTGCTAGCGGCCGAGAAAAGGTTAAAACGGCTGAAGCAGCGCATTGCAGGCGGTATAGCCGCGCTGTCCCATTGATTTCAATGGGCAGCAGCGGAGGAGTGGTAAACACACCGCTCCTTCTCCGCTACAAAGATGCGGCTAGCAGGACTTTTTTTTACCATCCTGCTAGCTCACAGCTCCAGTGTGTACACTGGAATGAATGGGGACAGGTTTTTAAGGGCATATTGCAGGCGCCATTTTTAACGCTATAGCGCCTGCAAAACGCTCCAGTGTGAAAGAGGTTTTAAAGTGACAGAGTTAGGCTTTAACCACCTCAATAGCAACATGTTACATGCCATTCCTGCCCAGGCCATTTCTCAGCGGTGTCATAGTTTGACTGAAAACTACTTGGTTATCACTGTACCCAAATAATTTTTATAGCTAGTAGTATTGAAAACCAGAGTTTTTTTTATTTTTTACTATACAAAAGGAAAAAAGTCTAAACATTTTGAAAATATACAGTTTTCCTTACTTTCAGTTATAAAACATATATATATATATATATATATATATATATATATATATATATATATATATATATAAAAAGGCCAGGACATCACAAACACCCCAGAAATTACCTTCTTTTGGGAAGTAGACACCTCAAGGTGATGATTCGTTTTCCTGCCATAAATGTTTTTAAATAAGGAAACATACTGGTATCGAAGTGGGTAAGGAGAGCTAAACCTTTACAAGTTGCCCCATTAAGCCAAGTGATTCTGTTACTAGTGGAAGAGAATTTCCTGCAGACTAAAATTGAATTGGCTAGATGTCATGGCCAAACCCAAAACAATCCCACAATCATTTGCGGTCAGGGGTACTTTAATCCCCCCCCCCCCCAAAAAAAATCCTGATTCATTGGTGCTCATTGGCATTTAAAATCCATACCCAAAAACAACTGCACAGTGATATTGTAAAACTGTCCACCCCTTTCCCATCATTGATGTTTTTTGCCACTTTAGATACCCCCAAAAACAATCCCACACTAATGGTAGTCAGTATCATTTTAAACCCTGACCTTGAATTACAGCCTTCCTCTGTATCTTGGAGGATTTAATTAATTAAACCCTCCGGGATCCCCTTCCTCTGTTGTTACAGGAAGGGGAGGGCTCTCAAAATGTAAACACTAGTACTGTTTACATTTGTGATCACTGTCATTGGCCATCTAAGCAATCACAAGGCGCAAAGCCACTGTGATACTCTCTGCTAATAGTAGCGGGAGATGAGGCAATGTGTGTATGCCGGGCAATGTAAACCAACATAAACAAAATTAACCTTTATAACCATCTGTTCAAAATATTTGCTCCACCTTTTGACTGTTGCTAAAGGGGTGGTTCAAAACTGAGATAAGATATCAGCCATGGTGAGAAAAAGGAGGTCTATTTTTCAGTGTTTTCACACAAGATTCTCACAACTTTTACAAAAGATTAATATATTTTTCGAAATGAATCATATGTGGAAAATGTGTGACTATTGGATGAAAGTTGCGTGAAGGTTGTGTGAAAACAATGATAAAAAGACCCCACTATTTTCAGTGAGTCAGCTGACCATAATAGACTTTATGGAGAGCTCAGACAATGGGGTAGATTTACTTAAACTTGAGAACACAGAATCTGGTGCACAGAAATCAATCAACTTCAGCTTGTTCAATTAAGCTTTTGCAATAAAAGCTGCACCAGATTTTGTGTGGATCAGTTTTAGTAAATCTCCCCCAATATGTAGCACTGAACAGCAGGGAGCAGGGCTTACATATGTGTATAGAGTAAATAAGGCTGTTGTCATGCACATGTATATAGTCATACATTATACAAATAAATAATCTCAATTTTAAAAACAGTAACACAGACTAATATAATTATTTACATCAACTTATTTCTTCAGAATCTTTCATACGTGGCTCAAGGACTTCCTACCTTAGAACACATATCATGGAGGGCACTGGCAATAGCTTTGGCTGGGACATCACAACGAAATACATGACACTTCAACATGCAGGTATCCTTATCATTAGCTATAAAAGCAAAGTCTCTAAAAAAAGAAGGAACATTTTATTAGTGACATTTTGGACTATTAATGGTATATAATGAACATTAGCAAACAACTTCACATATGTGGATTGTGTGGGGAGTGGTAAGACTACATATTCTTCATTGCATGTCTGCACACTCAACCACTGTCATCTATTTTATTTTGTACATTTTATTTTGTACAGCCTATTAGTAAAACTGGTTGAGCCAACAGTGGCTCTGTTGTGTCCAATTGGTCTACAACTGACCATACATTTTACAATCTGATTGTTCAATCTCTTTTAGATCCACCATCAACTATGTAATGCAAGTGCCTGCTTGATTTGATACAGATTGGTATTTGGTAAATCTAAAAGGAGATTGTAAAGAGGGTTTCTACAACCAGATTGTATAGCGCATTGTCAGCTTACATGTATACTACCTCTTGTTCTTTTCTACTTCATGACGCATTCATCTCAAAGCTTCATGTTGTTAAAAGACATTACAGAGAATTTAACAGTTACTGGCACAAACTAACCTGGTCTAGAAACCGAAGGACCATATTTTATTTTTAATTTCTTTTTTTTCTTTTATCATCACAAATTTCAACATACAACATAAACATGACACAAACAAAATTACCCTCTTTGCATCATAAAACCTATTATCCCTCTTCCCCTGGACACACATTGATTACTTCCCTCCTCCCTCTTTCTTTCCTTAAAAAAGGGCGCTTGCTAATCCCTTGCTATGTGTTATTCTTGTGTTTTATTTCCCTTGTTTATAATATCCAGTGTACAAACAACCAAAAAGAGGGAAAAAAAGAGGGAAAAAACACCCTACTATATTAAGAAAGGCGCACTTAAGGGCCCCTTATTATATATTATCCGGTGAACCATTAAAAATTGAGAAAGCCGATTGCTAGCGCCTTACTGTGTTTTATTACCCCTGTGTGTAGTTTCCAGTGAACCCACCCAAAAAAGAGGGGGGTGCAAGGGGAAGAGGGGAGGTGATGGCACTCACAATGATACATATATATGTGCCATCCAAATATCACAGTCCTCCCACTGTTCCCCTGCCCTTGATCCCTTCTCCAATGTGTCTCCCCCTGGGAAGAGCGGGCAACCTACCGAAAAAAAAAAAAACGCAGGACCATATTAACTTGAAACAGTGCAGTGCAGTGTAAAAAGAACTTAAAGTAGAACTGAACCCTTTAGTATAACGTTTCCAAAGTGATTATATTCAAGGTTTGCCATAAATGATAATTGTCAGGGTTGCTTAGGCTCTCTACTGAACAGTCAAGCCGTCACATGGCTGGTGTCATAACTGATAACATGTGCAGCACCATAGTGAATGAATGAATGACTTATATAGCGCAACTCATGCAAACTGAATCGCCTCTGGGCGCTTTTTCCAGCCAGAGTCTGCTTGGCTGGTGCAGTCATTTTACCCCGTAGGATCGTGACACGCATTGGGACACACAGTCATACACACAGATATACATATATACTGGGCCAATTTGGACAAGATCCAATTTACCTACAAGCATGTCTTTGGAGTGTGGGAGGAAACTGGAGTACCCGGAGGAAACCCACGCATGCACAGGGAGAACATGCAAACTCCAGGCAGATGGTGTCGTGGTCGGGATTTGAACCAGCGACCCTTTTGCTGCTAGTAACTGAAGATAAAACAAAGGTCAAGATGGGAGCTTTCTTTCATTAGTTACACTTTTAGGTGCATTTTCATAGATCTCAGCACACAGATTTGGGTTTCTTCCAAGCTACTGTCACATACAGTACATCATTTTTTTTCTATTGTAGCCCTGTTGTGATTTTCAGCCATTTAAGAGGATGTAGATATATATATATTGCAGCAGGTGGAGCCAGAGCACAGATTTGGAGACTGCAGTACAGAGCAGACAGAGATACATTTCTACAGCAAGGGGCTGGAGAACTGCATTTCCCAGGAGGCTGTGAGACAGGAAGTTCCGGGAGAGAGGGGAGTCAGGAGGAAGTAGTGAGGAGAGGGAGTCTGGAACAGTGACCCAGGGAACACAGATCTGCATCACAGGGTGATTTAAGACGGCTTGTGTCAGAGCTGTGTGTTTGCCACTGAGACACAGACTCTATGCAATAGTTCTTGGAGAGACTGATGTTCGTCTACTGAAACAGAGAGAGACTGTGTTTTGAGCGATCGAACTGAGGCCTGGTCGCAGGGCCGATCCAGCCACCGGAGTAATCCAGCCTGCCCGAGCCAGCAATGGATCCAAACACTGCAGCAGAGTGGTGCAAAGAACAAAATGGCCAATTAGGGCTGAGTATAGTAATGGACATTCCTGCTGACAAATGGACAGAGGAACAGATCCGTCAAGCAGTAACTACACTAGCACCTGACCAGAAAGTGTTTGTAATAGACACGAAAATAGATCAAAAAGTCTCCCATACCTATGCCCTACTAGAATGGAAGAAAGGAGTCCCAACCTGCTTCCAGGGTGATAGCATCCAGCTAGCCGGAGAAGTTAAAGCACGGTTATTCCCTCTACTCACCTCAGCAAGTTGTCTGGAGGGACCAAGCCAGACCATGTCAGACACAGTGGAACTAACTACCACTTCTGTACCAACCACTAACTACCCCCCAGCTTCCTTCTTCATGGACATAGGAAAACTGGTAGAGAGCGTTAGAAAAATGTCCTCGCCATCTGTGAACTATGGCTACAGGAAGTTGAGAATTTTTTCTGGAGTGCAGCCTGTACCTCCTGGAGAAGAAGAGTATGAAACCTGGATGGAACAGGCTATGCAAGCACTGGAAGAATGGGATGTTCCAGAGGCTCAAAAGAAACAACGCATTACTGAAAGTCTGAAAGGCATTGCAGCAGAAGCCATCCGAAATTTGAAATTCAGTCAGGAGTCTTGTACAGCATATGACTATCTTCGCATGCTACAAGATGAGTTTGGGCGCACAGAGAATGCTACAGATCTAATCTTCCTATTTGAACACATGTTTCAATGGGAAAATGAGCGGCTTTCCGAGTATATTCGACGACTAAACAAAATGCTATACCAGATTGTACTAAAGAAAGGAATAGAAGCCAGGGATATGGATCAAGTTAGAATGAAACAGATCCTGAGAGGCGCTCTGAGTTCCGATCCTATCTGGATCCAGTTAAAGACCTTACAAGGGACCTTACCTCTTTGCGATACTCTGATCTCATTAAGATGGTAAGGGAGGAAGAGGCTATCCTAGAGGAGAAAAAGAAGGGCTCAGGATTTTCATTTCCTGCTGAGGTTCGAACGCTCAATGTGTCGAATGGGAATTCAGAAGTGGAGCTCAAGTTTCCCAGCTGACGCAAATGCTAACCCTATTGTCTGCAGGTGTCAAGTCGCCCCTTGAAAAAGTCACTTCAGAACCAGTTCCTGAATCTACTACTCAGGTGGTGCCTATCAAGAAACCGTTAAAAACCGTCAAACATCTGCTATAATTGTGGAGGAGTGGGTCATTACCGAAATACCTGTCCAAGCCCATCGAATTCAAGAGGAAGTTATCGACCGGCGGGAAACTACAGAGGGCCCCAGTGAGGGAGCAAACTGGGTGCCCAACTACTGAAGACTGCTCTGATTCCCAGGTTACCAATAAGAGGCCCAAGTCTTTACCCAGAGCCTCACCTGCTACGACAAAAAGATCCCCTCCCCTGGCGTCTGGTCCTGTGTCAGAGGGAGGCAAGGCACACCCACAACCTAAACACCCGGAAGGGGGAAGAAAACAACCACCACAAGCGAGGAAGAGGGCTAGAGTGCAGCCGACTGGGTCTATGCCTTCTACTACTCGGAAGAAGTTCCCTAACCAGTTGATAGGCCCTTCACCCATTATCCCAGTTCAAGTAGAAGGGGTTTACACAAAGGCTCTCCTCGATTCAGGTGCTCAAGTAACACTGATTTACCGGGACTTCTACCAGAAGCATTTGAAGCATCTACCCCTGATGGAGTTAGAGGATCTCGAAATCTGGGGTATTGGGACTGAGAAGCTTCCATATGATGGGTGTCTACAAGTGAAACTGGAGCTCGTTTCGGCAACTGTTGGACAACCAGGGGTCTGTGACGCCTTAGCCATTGTATGTCCCTGCCCACCAGGAGCTAATCGAAGTTCTATGATTGTGGGAACAAATACTGACTTGGTGAGACGCCTTATAACTCCATTAGTGACGGAAGAGAGTTCTACTTCAGAGGAGATGCACCCGATGTTGTGGCCAATCTACCAGCGGATTATTCAAGAACAGAGGGCCCCTGCAGAAGTGGGACGGCTTTGGAGATTAGAAAGAGCAGAGAAGGTCTTACAGCCAGGAGAAATGACTAGTTTCCAGACCTCAGTCAAGTTGAATTGGTCACAACCAGGCCCCTATGTGGTCCTGGAAACTGATCCCAGAAATATGAAGAGATCTGGAGTGGAATTGGTGCCTGAGATAATATCCACCAGAGCTCTACAGCGGGCCCGTGGGAGAGTCTCTGTAAGTGTATGCAATGTGTCAGACTCCCCAGTGACCTTGAAGGCACGGATGCCGATTGGACAAGTGGCCACTGCCACACCCCTCTCACCCACTGAATTGATAGAGGGAGTAGACAGAGAGATCCCATCTGAACGGTTCTATCCTAAAGATGCCCCTATCTCGCCTGAGTGGAAGAAGCGAATTCAGTCTCAGCTCCTCAAGTGGCAAGATTTATTCTCCAAGGATGAGTTTGGTGTGGGGTGTGCTAGGAGCACTCAGCACCGCGTTCGCCTCCAAGATGACAAGCCCTTTCGAGAAAGGTCACGGCGAGTCCCATTGGGAGACCTAAGGGAACAGCTGGCTGAATTGAAAAGGACCAGGATAATCCAAGAATCCAGGAGTCCTTATGCCTCACCCATCGTGGTAGTTCGCAAGAAAAACGGTTCCATCCGTTTGTGCATAGACTACCACACACTCAACCAAAGAACCATTCCCGACCAATACACTACTCCTCGAATAGAAGATGCCTTACAGTGTCTGTCCGGAGCAAAGTGGTTTAGTGTACTTGACCTGCGAAGTGGATATCACCAGATACCCATGCATCCTGAAGATAAAGAGAAGACTGCTTTCATCTGTCCACTGGGATTCTTTGAGTTTAATAGAATGCCCCAAGGCCTCACAGGAGCCCCAGCAACTTTCCAACGACTAATGGAAAAGACGGTGGGAGACATGCACCTGATCGAGGTACTAGTGTATCTGTATGACCTAATAGTCTTCGGAAGAACACTGGAAGAACATGAGCAGCGGTTGGAAAAGGTCTTGAAGCGGCTGCATGAAGAAGGATTGAAACTTTCCTTAGAGAAGTGTCAGTTCTGTCTGCCTTCAGTCACGTACCTGGGACATGTTGTTTCAGCAGAAGGCATATCAACTGATCCTAAGAAGTTGGAAGCTGTGGCTTCATGGCCGAGACCTCGTAATATTACTGAACTCCGGTCCTTCCTAGGATTCTGCTCATACTATAGGAGGTTCGTAGAGGGGTTTGCCAAGATAGCTCAGCCTCTGAACACGCTTCTAAGAATGGAAGGAGCAGAAGATGAATCAATGCCCTTTGAGCCGGGTTCATCAGCCCACGGAACTAGGAAGCCTCGTGAATCAATCCAGGAGGAATGGACCGACCAATGTGAAAGAGCTCTCCTCCAATTGAAAGGGAGTCTAACACAGGCTCCTGTCCTTGCCTACGCTGATCCTGCCAAGCCTTATGAACTACATGTGGATGCTAGCAGAGAAGGGCTAGGAGGAGTACTATACCAGGAATATGATGGCCTCCTGAGACCGGTGGCATATGTGAGTCGGGGTCTCACCCCTTCTGAGAAGAATTACCCCACTCACAAGTTGGAGTTCCTGGCCTTGAAGTGGACAGTGGTGGACAAACTAAAAGACTACCTGTATGGGGCCAATTTCGTGGTCAGAACTGACAACAACCCACTCACTTACATTCTCACTACGGCCAAACTGGATGCCACTGGGCACCGGTGGTTGGCTGCCCTGTCAGGATTCCGCTTCAGCCTCAAATATCGCCCTGGGGTCAATAACGATGCACAACCGAAGAGATTCAATCGGACTCTACTCAATATGTTGGGAACACTGTCGATCAGGGAGGAACAGCACTGGAGTTGACATATCTCTACCATTGTGCATGCTTACAATAGCACAGAAAGTGATGTTACAGGATACTCACCGTACCGCCTCATGTTTGGAAGAGAAGCCCGATTACCAGTAGATTTAGCTTTTGGCCTCTCCCTTGACCAGACGTCTATTGCCTCTCACCAGGGTTATGTGGATAGACTGAGGAGAAACCTGGCTTCTGCATTTGAGAAGGCCCATTTGACATCCGGGAGTAGAGAACAAAGAAACAAACGGAACTATGACTTGAGGGTTCGGGTACAGGATTTACAGCCAGGTGATCGAGTTATATTAAGAAATTTGGGTGCTTCGGCCAGGCACAAACTAGCTGATAGATGGAGTTCTTAGATCTACATCGTCTGTAAACAATTGCCTGGCCTGCCAGTGTACCAGATTTGACCAGAGGGAAAGACCGGGCCACTGAAGAATTGGCATCGGAATCATCTCCTACCTCTGAGTGAAGCTGTGCGGGTACCAGATAGAGATGAGTCTCCTTTACCCATTCCATCCACTTCCCGTCAAGCACCTGTTACTCGGTCCCAACAGCCACCTTCTACAAGAGAAAGTGAGGACGACAGCGATGAGGAAGATGTGTGTCCGAGTTGGATGTGGCCGTCTGAACCTATGGATGTTCATCCAACTATTATGACTCCTGAGCCGGATTTGAGCAATTTGAGACCAGATGCCCCTGAATTTGTGCCTCAAACAAACAAGGATAATTCTGTACCCTCTCAAGTGGAAAGTCTCTTGCCGGAAACCTCAGTGCTAGAAGATGCCCCTGTTCAGCCAGTTGAAAAGGAAACTGAATTCCCTCAGTTAACGCAGCAAGTAGAAGAGGACTCAGCAGATGAAGGCCCATCCGGGTTTTTAGAATCAAGGTCCAAACGACTGGTGCGACCTCCTCAGACTCACTTATGACTCACCAGGGAACAGCACAGAGGAAGCCATCACTACTGTACGCAGATCACCCGAAGTGTCCACCCTAACCACAGAGGTATCAAAGGACTTATGTCCAATCCCGACCATCAGCACACCTTGGTGGAGTGTTCCTCTGCCCCCTCCACTTGCTAGACGTTGTCATAGACTGCATCTATCTATGCGCAGTAAAGGTATTCAGATGGTCTAGTATAAACTTTATATGTGCCTTTCATACTGTATATATTGTCTGTAGAACTTACAAATACAGTTTACCCTTTGGGGGGGACCCCAAAGACTTTAAGTAGGGGGAGAATGTAGCCCTGTTGTGATTTTCAGCCATTTAAGAGGATGTAGATATATATATATATTGCAGCAGGTGGAGCCAGAGAGCACAGATTTGGAGACTGCAGTACAGAGCAGACAGAGATACATTTCTACAGCAAGGGGCTGGAGAACTGCATTTCCCAGGAGGCTGTGAGACAGGAAGTTCCGGGAGAGAGGGGAGTCAGGAGGAAGTAGTGAGGAGAGGGAGTCTGGAACAGTGACCCAGGGAACACAGATCTGCATCACAGGGTGATTTAAGACGGCTTGTGTCAGAGCTGTGTGTTTGCCACTGAGACACAGGCTCTATGCAATAGTTCTTGGAGAGACTGATGTTCGTCTACTGAAACAGAGAGAGACTGTGTTTTGAGCGATCGAACTGAGGCCTGGTCGCAGGGCCGATCCAGCCACCGGAGTAATTCAGCCTGCCCAACTGAGTGAGTGGAGCTGACGGAGGTTATTGCCAGATTCCCCAGACGGCCCCTAGACGATCTGAGATGTCCTGCCGGAGGCTTTAAAAGACTGCATCCATTTCACAGACGTTGGTCTGAGGAGAGAGGGACATTCGCTTCCGCAGACAATCATCCTCCTTTCCCAAAGAGACACTGGAAGTGGTGAGCGGCCTTTGGCCATTGCAACAAGTGTACTTCCTACACCAGGGCCCCAACGTTGGCTAGCCTAGGACAGTACTACTGGCCAGTAGTTTAGGGTGGGGTAGATACCGCTAAGCATATATATATATATATATATATATATATATATATATATATTACTGTTCATTGCATTCAATCTAAACGTATTATCTCATCGTGTTATTAGTTGCACTATATTAGAGTGGGGAGACGTTAAGGGCTTTTGCTCTATCCCACAGTTATTAAATCTGTTATAAAGCTTCACAAGGTGTGCTGGTGTGCTGTGGATTCATTGTTTGTCGTGTGTCACAGAGGTGAGACAGAAGACCCGATAATTCAGCGGCTCCTTCGGGGGTGAGCGCTACACTATTTTGGAGAGGTAGTGTGGCAGTTTCACTGAATAGAAAGCTTTTGCGTGCTGCACATGTATTGCTTCTTCATGGCCTTGCCTAGTGCAGAGTTTGTAGACCTTCCTGCCACTAGAGGTCCAGGAACCAAATATTAAACCACTAGGTATGTTCAATTAATATCAAGAAATATTTTGCAATATTTTAGATTTTGCAGCTCATACAGTACCAGGGCTCAAGTCCTGCGGGAAGGTGTGGGAACGGAGTTCCTGCACTTTTTTTCACAGCAGGAACTCCGTTCCCTTTGCAGGACTAGAGCAGCCGAGCCGCCCGAGCCAATCCTTCTCTAAGTGGCGATGACCAGCTCGAGTCACTGTCAGGGGCAGGCGAACCTTAGTAATCCTTTAGGTTACTGGCCGCTTCCTGTATATGGATTCATCGGGTAGTATGCGGGTATTTCGTCACTTCCTCCATGCCGCAATGTCTCCTGGGAGCTTTTGTCATTGTTCCCAGGAGACATTGCGGAGGTCTGCCGCGATTTATCGCGGGATTTAGAAAGAACCCATATACAGGAAGCGGCCAGTAACAAAGGATTACTAAGGTACAGTGGATCAGAAAAACAAAACAAAACATGCGGTTTAGTAATTATGCATATGAGCGCATAATTATTTATTTATTTTTTTGGGTGGGGGAGTGGATCTTGGGTGGGAGTTCCCACACTTTTTTCCCCAGGACTTGAGCCCTGTACAGTACCAACTAAAGTTATATTTTACAGGTCTGACCATACAACTGTCTGGTTGCTATGAGTTATTGCATATATTTGGCTTTGCATTGGTTTATAAAACAAAAGGCAGAGTGATTAAAAGAAAAAATGTGGTTATAACTGGATAAGCTATGATTGAAAAACAATGACGTAAATATTAACTGGGCAATAGAGTTTAAATTTTTTATTGTATGATCTATAGGATGGCAATGAGGGTACAGCAGACATGGCAGCCAACCTAGCTATTAAGTGCCTTTGGTTGAAAGTGATCCAGTTCAGTATGTTTACAGGTACCTCCCACCTGCTGCCAATTGTATGGCCCCTGTCAGCTGAGTAGTCAAGCAGGGTATGTATAAACTTATGATGCAACTCTCCTACAACTTTTCAGAGCCAAAGAGTATACATATCCCAAATGTTTCATGAGCAGATCGGTAAAGCTGCTATCACCATTACACCCAGCAGTGCTCAAGCGTCCTGCCTGGCTCTTAAGAGCACACATTTTGTGTGATGTGTCCTCACCTTTGCCCTAAGTGTTGCCACAAGGAAAAAAGAACACCGATGGTACATACTATAAGGTCTGTGTACAATTTGGAATCAATTTAAAGAATGGTAATGGAAGCAGTAAAATATGTTTAATACATTATAGCTAAATCTTTTGTACTGCAATTGTACAGTATTTTTATAGCCACAGAAATTTCAAGCTTACGTCATTCCTAATATTGCCATGACACATCAGCCAGAGAAACACAATTGCATTATATCCAAGGGTAGAGTGCCATGAGTTCATTTGTGACACAGATACAGAAGCCAAGCTTGACTTGAGTGGGGGCAGATAAACCTCTCATAAACCTTTATTGTTGTCATCTGAATTTGTAATCTTAAATCACAGCCATTCAGCAATGTCACTGTGCTCAACAATGCTAAAAAAAAAGCACCTTTTACAAGTTGCGGTATTATTAAGCCCTGTACACACGATCGGGCAAACCGATGAGAACGGTCTGATGGATTTTTCCATTGGTTAACCGATGAAGCTGACTGATGGTCAGTCGCGCCGGCACACCATCGGTTAAAAAAAACGATCGTGTCAGAACGCGGTAACGTAAACCATGTATGACGGCACTACAAATGGGAAGGTCAAATCCAATGGCGCCACCCTTGGGGCTGCTTTTGCTGATTCTGTGTTACCGCGTGTTAGTAAAAGTTTGGTTAGAGCCGATTTGCGCTTTTCAGTCTCCGTGCTTTGCAGATCGTTTTCTCGGGTTCAGTTTGTGCTTGTGGGTGTGTATCTGTCTTTCAGTGCTTGCAGTCAGGTCGTATCTGTTTTGAAGTGCGTCCCTGTCTGCTCGATTTCTGTTTTTCAGTTTGTTCTTTACAGGCCTTGCTGTACTTGGTTACTTTCTTTTTTAAGTGTTCTGTCATCATACAAGTGATGCAGAAGGTCTATATTAAGGTAAGTTGTCTCCTTTCACATCACAATCTATGTCTTTAATGTATGCTAATGTCTTGTATTTTTTGCATCATTCCCTAATTACCATGATTGTAATATGCTGTGAATGTCCCCTTTGTCCCCATGCATGTTGTAACCTTTGAATTATCCATTTTTGGCCTACATGCATATTTCCCTTCACTAACATGCTATCCTAGGCCCAAACACACCTAGCCTAGTCGGTTTCCAACTTGTTATTTGTCTGCTCCATTGTAGTTCTGCCCCCCCCCTAAAATGTTTAATGGCCCATCAGAGGGGTGAGGAGTCTGATATATATCTGATAATAGTCCCTTGATATATACGTGGAGTACTTTGCTATGCCAGACCATGTTACTTAAAAAAAAAAAAAAAAAGACAGAGGCGTATGTCCCAGCTGGAGGAGGAGCATCTGCAGGTCATTAGGGAGGCAGCTTCCATCATGAGGGCCCCCCTTAACCCTGTTGAGGGCTACAGCACCTACCTTGCTGACCAGCTGCAAAAAATGGATGAGCGACAACGGGCCCTGGCAGAGGATATTTTTGCATCTGTGATTCAGAGGCGAAGAAGGGGCCTGCTGACTGAGAACACACAAATCAGTGACCCGGCCCAGTCTCCTCCTCCTCCTCCTGCTGCCACATTCTCACCATCTGCAAGGGGCCGTGGAAGGAAGGCTGCAAGGAAGACTAGAAAGTGAATCCGTGACTTCAAGCTGATCTGCCAAAAAACTGAGGTTGTTGTTGTAGTACCACAGCTTGGGGTCATGTATGACATCTGCTGCTGCTTCTGACTTCTGGGATTTGGGGACAACATTGTGACCCCAATTAGAGGGACTCCACATGTTATTGATTTTGTTGTTTATCATGGTGGAATGTGCCTTTGGGCTCCAAAGTCTGCATAGAGTGCTCAACTGTTGCCCTTCATGTTTAATTTTTTAACCCAGAATAAATGGAGTGTTAATTAAGTTAAATACTTGTCTATTGTGTTTTTCTGGTGAATAGCAATAAAACATTTTATTTATGAATAAATACAATGTGTAATTAACAAAAGCACACAACCTCCTTGGGGGGGGGGGGATAAATAAAAATAATTGTGATAACTTGATAAGAAAAAAAAAACTGAAATAAAAAGAAAAAAAAAATAAGAAAAGATATGGAGTACAACATTTAAAAAAAAAAAAAAAAGCCAGATCTCCAAAATAAGATTATTCATGAGATCACAAGCAAAAACTAAATTAAGTCAGTAAGGGAGAACTCTGTCTAAATACCATCAGCAAAACAACGTCTTTATTCTAGCAATAGAACAAAGAAAAAAATCTGCTGCAATAAACGAGGCACTAATTTAAAAAATGTAGAATGTGCCATCTCCATAACAAATGCTAGTTTTACCAGAACGAGCGCTCCCGTCCCCTAATTTAGTCTGAGCATGCGTGGATTTTTCGTGCCTATTAACGATCGTTTTTTTTCTATCGGTTAGGAATCCATCGGTTAAATTTAAAACAAGTTGGCTTTTTTTTTACCGATGGATAAATAACCGATGGCGCCCACACACGATCGGTTTGGACCGATGAAAACGGCCCATCAGACCGTTCTTATCGGTTTAACCGATCATGTGTACGCGGCCTAAGTTAGATAGATTTACAGCAACATTTTGCGGTGCAGTGGTAGAATTACTGTATATATTGTGAAATATGGGAGAAGCATACTAAATGCGAAGTGTTGACCCAATCCTACGAATGCACTTTAATATCTACACTTTATACGCCAAGTTGAACCTTGTATTGTATACATAGTTATATGTTCCTCTGCACAAATGTATATTTTTTTAGCTAATGCTTCCTTTTTTCAATAATAAAAAAAAGAAAAAAGAAAAAAAAAAAATTGTAAAAAACTTGAAAGAAATGTTGCATTGGAGAAGCCTACATATAACTGATGGTTGCAAAAGAATGAAAGCCACCCTACAAAGGTCTAACCTTTAGAAGACTGATTAGAGAAGAGCAAAGAAGTTTAAGAAGGGCTAATGGTAAAAAAAATGTGACAGGTAATAGCCCCTACTGCAAAAAAAAAAAGTTTTTAAAGGTCCATATGAGATTTTTGACTTTCCTAATAGTTGCCATGTATTGTGATCGGGAGAGTATATTTTTAAATGCAATTCCTATAGCAATCTAAGCATTCCTACAGTGAGAATATTTAATTGTACAAAGTGCTCAACATCATACCTGTACAAGAAGGCACCTACAGACCTCAGGTGGAAACCGGATCAGGTGCAATCCACAAGTTCTAAAAGTATGCATAGGGTTTAGCCTGTTGTTCTTATGGAGCTGTGAGCATAGCTCAGTAAGAAAACAATAGCAATCAGCCAAGAAAATTCACTCTGGTTGATAAACTGTTGTCTTAAGCAGGCTCTGCCAGAAAGCTTTTACTAGGGTTTTGGAGGGCCTAGCGACATAAGGTCATTACCAAACCTGACTTAGAAACACAACACTTTTTTGTTTGCCCCCATTTATCATGAGCTGAACTCATGATATACAACGTTTTCCATGTACACAAAAGGTCTATTTCTCTCAAATATTGTTCACAAATCTGTCTAAATCTGTGTTAGTGAGCACTTCTCCTTTGCCAAGATAATCCATCCACTTCACAGGTGTGGCATATAAAGATGCTGATTAGACAGCATGATTATTGCACAGGTGGGCCTTAGGCTGGCCACAATAATAGGCCACTCTAAAATGTGCAGTTTTATCACACAGCACACATGCCACAAATGTCGTAAGTTTTTAGGGAGCGTGCAATTGGCATGCTGACTGCAGGAATGCCCACCTGTTGCCCTTGAATTGAATGTTAATTTCTCTATCATAAGCCATCTCCAAAAGAGTTTCAGAGAATTTGGCAGTACATCCAACCGGCCTCACAACCGTAGACCACATGTAACCACACAAACCCAGGACCTCCACAACCAGCATCTTAACCTCCAAGATCATCTGAGACCAGCCACCCAGACCGCTGCTGCAAAACAAGCAGTTTGCATAACCAAAGAATTTCTGCAAAAAAATTCAGAAACAGTCTCAGGGAAGCTCATCTGCATGTTAGTCGTCCTCATTCGGGGTCTAGACCTGACTTCAGTTCGTGGCCGTAGCCGACTTGAGTGGGAAAATGCTCACATTCAATCCACAACCATCAACTCATGTTGCAGCATGATAATGCACACCCCCATGTTGCAAGGATCTGTACACAATTCCTGGAAGCTGAAAACATCCCCATCCCAGTTCTTGCATGGCCAGCATACTCACGGACATGTTCCCGATTGAGCATGTTTGGGATGCTCTTGATCGGCGTATACGACAGCATGTTGCAGTTCCTGTCAATATCCAGCAACTTCGCACAGCCATTGGAGAGGAATGAACCAACATTCCACAGGCCACAATCAACAACTCGATCAACTCGAAGGAGATGTGCTGCACCACATGAGGCAAATGGTAGTCACACCAGATTCTGACTCGTTTTTGGACCCCCGGTCCCCCAATACATTATAACTGAATATTTTAGAGTGGCCTTTTATTGTGTCCAGCCTAAGGCACACCTTTGCAATAATCATGCTGTCTAATCAGCATCTTGATATGCCACACCTGTGAGGTGGATGGATTATCTCGACAAAGGAGAAGTGCTCACTAACACAGATTTAGACAGATTTGTGAACAATATTTGAGAGAAATAGGCCTTTTGTGTACCAACAAACAGTCAGAGATCTTTGCGTTCAGCTAATGATAAAAAGGGACAAACACAATACTGTTGCATTTATAATTTTGCTCAGTGTATATTTTAGTGGGCGATTTGCGTTTTAACATTACTATGCTTATACACGTTACTCTACCACTTATATGTATCTGATCATATTGCTCATCAGTTGCATTATATGTATAAAAACTTCTCTGTAATGAAGGTACAATACTATATTGTACATTTATTCCTTATATTGAATGTGCATATATTTTAACGTATGCAAGTCCTTTATATATAATTGTTTCAGTATTGTGTCTCCAGGAAATAGGATTGAACACCCTTACAGGAACATTTAGCACCCCGCCTTCTGTTCTCTTGTTACATTGACTGTTTAAAGACTAAGTTCACCTTTGTAATAAAATTTACAATGCAATCAAGATGCCCCCAGTAGTTTTAAAAATCCTGTGCAATTTACAAACACGTGTGCTTAGCTTAAATGACCTGGTCAAAATACCATAACTGTAAACAATCCATGCTGAATTGCCTACAATTTGAGACACACCGCCAGCATTGCAGGAATGAGCACTTTAAAAACCAGTGCATGTGTAGTGCACTCTTCCTCTCCCTGTTGCAGCAGCGTCTAGGAGAGAGGCAGCAATGCCTGAGTATGTGCTTGGGTAATAACAGAGTGAACACCAATGCTAGGTGGGTTTAATATTACAGCATTAGTCTGCCACTAACCACCAATGCTGGGGGGAAAGTTTATTACCACCAGATCCTGAAACTGGGAGGGCGCAATAAGATATGCCCCCCCCCCCCCAACAATCCTAGACTGAGCTTGCCTCTAACCACCATTGCTGGGGAGACCGGCACTGACCACCGATGCTGAAAACCTTTGTACCTTCAAAATCTGCTTCTTGTACTAAAATATTGTGACCAATTGTTTTGAGAGCATTTTAAAAATATGGGTGTAATTTTTTGAGTGTGGTTTAAAGTGTCCATTGTCAGTAGAGTGTCCTCAAATTTTGTCTTAAAAATGGGGCTGCCTTTGTTTCAGGAGAGATGGAGTGAAATCTGGGGATGTCACCACTGCTCTTTGTTCTCATTGCTGGAGGTTCTGAAATGAGGAAGCAAAACTTTGAGAAAATGGTGAACTCCACAATGCATAAGAAGGCATGGAAAACCTACATTAGACTTACCGGTAACGGTTTCTTACTACGAACCTTCCAGGATGGCACACCTGAGAGATGAGGGCCCCTCCCTAGGAAACACAATCAGTTGTCAGCTTGTTATAACTCCCCACCCTTCCCCTTGTTCCCCAGTTTGTAATAAAGTAATGCTGAACTGGTTCACAAGGATTGTCACTCCACATAGGTACTTACCACCTAGCGTTTAGCTTATTTTTTTCCTCCACTTAGGGCGGTAAGTAGGCCTGCCGTCCTGGAAGGTTTCGTAGAAATACCATTACTGGCAAGTCTAAATGTAGGTTTTCTCCTATCACCTTCCAGGATGGCACACCTGAGAGGAAAATTAATTAAATACATGCCTACCTTCAGGGTGGGACCACAGCTTGTAGGACCTTCCGACCAAAAACCAAGTCTTGCTGTGACACCACTTCTACACGATAGTGCTTCAGAAATGTATGCTGACTGGACCAAGTGGCCGCACTGCGGATTTGTTTAAAGGAGGCCCCTGCTTTTTCAGCCCAGGACGTTGCTAGTCACCTGGTTAAATGAGCTTTAACCTTTGCTGGTGCTGGAACTCCAAAACTCTCATAAGCCATGGAGATAGCTTCCCTGATCCATCTGGAGACTGAGGCTTTAGAAGCCTGAAGTCCCTTCCTGGGCCCCAGAGTACACAATTAGTAGGTGATTGGACCTCCCAAAATTCTTTGTTCTCTATAGATAGGTAAGGAGACAACTTCTTACATCCAAACAATGAAATTTCTTTTCTTTCTCGTTTTTTGGTTTATCACAAAAGGACGGCAGTATTATGTCTTGCTTCCTATGAAATAAGCACGCTACCTTTTGTAGGTACAAGGGATCTGCCACGAGGGTGACTCCATCTGGCTGTACCAATAGGAAGGGTTCCTTCATGGACAGCCCCTGCAAGTCCCAGACCCTCCTGGCCGTAGTAATTGCCAGCAAAAATTATATTTTAAAGTTAGAAACTTAAAGGGAACCTCTTCTATAGGTTCAAATGGGTGTTTAGATAACTCCTCTTAACACCCTAGTCAAGTTTAGGATCTGGCGCTCACTAACCAGGCCTTTAGCTGGAAAAATTCCGGCCTTGGGTGTAGCACTGTCCCCTGCCTGAGAAGTTCCGTCCGGAGCTTCCGAAGCTCTGCCACTGCCCTAGATCTTAAGCTTGCGAACCAAGCTGTCTTTGGCCACTAGGGTTCTATCAGGCGGAGCTGGCCTGGGGACAGGATGAGCTTCTGAAGGACCCGCAGAATCAGTGCTAGGGGTTAGAAGGTGTATGCCAGCCTGCACTGCCAGGTCTGAGTCAGTGCATCTAAACCTCCTGACGACTCCTCTTGGGAAATTGAGAAATATCTCTTTACCTGATCGGGGAACAGATCTATTTCCGGATTTCCAAAGCGATGCACCAGGGTTTGAAATACTTTGGGGTTCAGTTCCCATTCCTCTTGTCTTATCGGCTGACGGCTAAGGAAGTCCATCTCTGTATTGCGTGTCCCCTTTATGTGGACAGCAGAAATGGAGAGAACTTTTCCCTCGGCCCAATCCAGGATCTCATTGGCGTTGTCAGAGCTCACTTAAACCTCCTTGCTCATGATGCTCTTCTGAAAAGCTTTCAGGGCTTCCCCCACTGCTTTGAGCTCCATGTAGTTGGATGACATCTGACCTAGCAAGCTGTTCCATTGACCTTGTGCTTTTTTCTTTCCTAGGTGGGCCCCTCACCCCCAGGAACTGGGATTGGTGGTAACCTTTACCGGATCTCACTGTGCCCATGATCTGCCCTCTTTTAGATTTTTGGGTACTGTCCACCACTCCAGTGAGGACAGGACCTGAGGGGTTAGCAGTATCTCCTGATCCAGGGACTCCTTTTTGTCCCATGAAGACAGGAAGAAGAAGTGAAGGGCTCTTGAGTGAAGTTGGGCGCAGACTATGGCTGGTATACTTGCCAATATCAGACCAAGGGTTCTTAGCACCTCCCTTCTGGAGCGTGATGGGGCCTTTATCAAGTCCCCTACTGATGAAGCTAGTTTTGTCACCTTTTCTTCTGGCAAGAAATGCTTCTGCAGTCTGGTATCCACTATGTTGCCTAGAAAGGTCTTGACCTGTTCTGGTTCGAGGGAGGATTTTTCCATACTGATTATCCAACCCAGGTTTTCCAGAACTGACATTACCTTGTTGGTATCTGATCTGACCTGGGTGACTGATGGTCTGGAGATCAGTAGATTGTCCAGGTAAGGAATTAGAGATATACCCTGGAGATGCAGAAAGGCTACTGCCTCTGCTAAGATTTTTGCAAAAACCCTTGGACTTGCTGTTAACCCGAATGGGATGGCTCTGAACTGCCAGTGAAAAATCTCCCCTTCGACTACTACTGCGAACCTCAAGAATGCCTGATGATTCACATGAATTGGGACATGCAGGCAGTCATCCTTGAGGTCCAGTGTCGTCATGAAGGCCTCCTTCATAAGGGTTTTGGCATACAGAGTAGATACTTCTCCATAGTAAACTTTTAGTATTCAGGATACTTGTTCAGGTTTCTTAAGTTTACTATCAGCTGACACTTCCCTGACTGCTTGCGAACGAATACGTGGGGGTAGAATCCCTGGTATTGTTGTTATTTTGGTACTGGTACCACCACTTGCTTTTCCACCAATTCCCTCCAGGAGGGTAGATATTTTCATGGTATCCCTGGGGGGTTGTGTAAGGGTGATCATAGAGGGGGGTTTTGCAGAGAACTCCAAACGATAACCTTCTCGCAGGATCTGGCAGATGTAAATGCTGTCCGATATCTTTTCCCACTGAGGGACAAAGTGGGACAACCCTGATCTTGGTGTCACTTAGTTTCTAACCATCGGGGAGGAAAACAATAAATTGTTATTTTGCTTTCCCTTACCATAGCCTTACCATCTGTTAGGCCCCTTTTTGGCTCTATCCTGTGGTTGCTCCAAGGGGCCTTAATTATTTTTATTTTTTTTGTCTTTTTGGGCTTTACTGGGAATTTTTAACCTTTTCTGAGGATCTGGACAAAACATTGTCCAGGCCCTGGCCAAACAGCAATGAACCCTGAAAGGGAAGGCCACATAGTTTACCCTTTGATGTGACATCTCCTTCTCAGTCCTTAATCAGATTCGGATTCCTGAGACAAGTGCTTGGTCAGTTTTTCCACCCAGAAAACTGCTTTCCTGGCTACACAGGGCTGGATCCATGGCTGATGCATTAGCATCCCAAGCTTTTCCAAGAAGGGATTCTACTCTATGATTCAGATCTTCAATACTGTCTGCATCCTCAAAGGAGAGGTCAGACAGCTCGGTGAATTGAGACAGAGCGGCATCCAGGTTTGGGAGCTTAAATAATGTCTCCTTGTCAACCTCCTTTTCCAAGTTTTTTGTCTGACAAATCTCCTTTCAGGCTCCCTCCATTCCTGTACTACCAGATCCTTTAGGGATTGAGTGGGAACACCCTGGATTGAGCCTTGCTCAGCCCGCTGTATACCTTGTCTTGTGCGGAGGTTACTCTAGGGGCTTCAGGAATCTCCTCTGTGGCATATATTGCCTGCAGGAGTCCATCCAGATCCTCTAGGAGAGTCTAGGGTGAAGAGATGTCTTCTTAACCTTGCATCCTCCTGGGACTGGCTTAATAGGTCTGAATCCAACATCTGAGCTGTGTTCTGACCTGACCTGACTTTCCATATCCCCCCCATCCTCCTCTACCTGGGCTAGAGGGAATGGCTGTGAGGGTAGTAGGAGGGTACTAGGACCCCCTCCAAAGAGGCTCTCCTGGGAGGATGTGCCTTCTCTAGGGGTGAGCTCCTCTGTCAGGACCCTGGGTTCCCGACTGCCTGGTGGCTTCAAGGAAAGCTTTGACTGTTGTCAGCATTTGTCTGCACGGATGAGAGAAATGTCTTCATCAATGTAGAAGCCTCTTTTCCTGCCAATTTATTGATACAGTTAGAGCAGAAGGGCTTAGAATGGGACTTTGGGAGTTTATCATTACAGTATCCACATTTTTTTGAGGAACTATGCCCTGTTGCGGCAGGAGGGTGTTTATCTGGGGCCTCCTGGGTTCTGCTGGGGGATTCTGAAAGACAAGAGATAGAGTATACATATAACATTACTCTGTCTTCCCCCTAACTGCAGGCTTGTACTGGGGAGGGGGGAAGGGTAAGACGATAGGAAAGCCAAGCTTGTTCTGGCTGGCCCCGGGATTCTCAGACCCCTAGAAGGCAGGACCTCTCACCCCTTCCCCTCCACCTTTTCCAAGGGGGGGGGATTTGTACTCACTGGGCCCCGACCTGGATCTGCCCGCAGTTGTTGTTGCCTTCCCTTCCTCTTGTTCCATGAGGAGGTTGGCTGGGTCCTGGGCTGCTGGTACTGCTTGTGGGACTAGTACAGCGAGCTGACCACTATTCACCACCTCGCTCTTTCTTCTACGCCGCTCTCCATGCTGTTCTCCCAGTGTTTCTAGCACTTCCGGGTCGCGTTGAACCTCCCGCGCCGCCCACTTCCTGTGATGTGGCCATGTACCAGAGTGAGGCTTGGAATGCAGTACTTCCTGCAAGATAATCCCGGCAAGGAATAGAGGGGCTGATGGCGGTGTTACAAGCACATACAGTGATGGCGCACACTCCCTGCGGTCAGAGCGCTGGTGCAGCCTTGGGGCGACCTGTGAGATGGACAAACCTGCAGGTTAGTTCAGCCCTCCCGGCTTCTCTAGAACCTGTCTCAACAGGGGACCATCAGACCCTCCCCGGTCATTTGGTCTTAAAACAAACAAACATGCTGCTGTGTTCGGGAGAAACACAATCAATACTGGGGATCAAGGGTAAGGGTGAGGACTTATAACAAGCTGTCAATTGATTGTGTTTCATGTAGGGAGGAGTTCTCATCTCTCAGGTGTGCCGTCCTGGAAGTTGATAGGAGAAAGCCAGTAATGTGGAAAAGATTGGCTATGTAGGACCCCTAGGCAATTTTGATGGCTAGTTTTGGTCCCATTATGCTCTTTATTTTGGAGACAGCTTCCAGAGTTCAATTATTTCTTAATGGAACTGTTTGCCATGCAAGGTTCCCTTTTATCATTGTATTATCAACATTATACATACCATAAATCTGCTTACCTGTCCCTTTAGGATTCACAGATGGAAAGCCAAAAGGATAAAAAAAAAAAGAAAAAAAGAAAAGAAAACCACATATTAAAAAGTTTGCCAAACATTATAATGCATTTGGCTTTATCTATTTAATACAAGATAACCCTAACAGTACAGCTAAACATAGCTTTGTAGAAATGCCATGAAAGGGTAATGTTCTATTTCAAGCTCCTGTTTACAGTTCACCATTTATAATGCAGCTTTTCTTAGTTATAATCCCAAAGGAGCTACATGGACCTGAAGAAAGGAAATATCACGCTCATTCATGTGGTTTTGCTGTCTCTAAAGCCAATGGAGCACTTAACAGCTGTATCCAAAGGACACATTTAAGATACTTCTAGAATTCATCTCACAGTGTATATACTCTTGGAGGATCTTCTGAACTCTGATTCATTCTGACACAATAAGAAGATTCTATAAATAGCTCTTAAACTCCCTGTGGGCATCTGCCTTTCATGAAATGTGGACAGGTCAAAACCCATACTGGAAGTTAACTACTGCAGTCTCAGACAGACAATGTAAATATGTGAACACAGCAGGAAAAATGCATTTCTGTACATAGTATATACCACCGTGAAAGTCATTTTCAGAAACACTGGAAATCAACCGCATGTTGATTACTTCTCCATGTAGCCACACAGAGGGAGCACCCCAACATTCAACTTTCTTTTTGGGTCAAATCCTAGGATTGTGGGACACCTTTCAATTAGAATGGAGGTCTATGAAAACCAATGTACGGTAATAGTCCGCTTTATGTCAGCCAAACACTGTAATCAACAATAAGTTAGTAGTCCTGCTGTTGTCTAGACTCTAGAAGCTGTAAGCATGATGTAATATCTATGGCTCCCAGATTGTACCCAATAAAAAGGAGTGATGTGGGTTGGTCTTATTAAGGTTCCAGGCTACAGCCTCTGAAAGGGACAGAAAAGATGATCCATAGACACAGGAAGACTTTTAGATGGGTATAAAGGTCTGTCACATTTGAGCATAAATTTAGGGCGTTTATTGAAGTTTTTAGTTCACAGGCAAGGACGTAGATAAGGAAGAGGGGTTATGGGGGTTCAAACACCTCTAGCATGTCCTGCCCAATTGCTGAACATGTGCCCCTCCCGCCGTGGCTGCCCCGATCAGCCTCAGCAACTTCGCAGGTTGCACAGCACTCACAGCTATCTACCGTGTATCAATATATGAACTGACAGCATCCACCAACCACTGTCAGCTATAATGATTGGTTGCTAGGACTTTTTTTTTTAACCTCACCTACTACAACTTTTTTCAGTTTTAATAAGTGTCAGGAAAACACCCCAGCACTTAAAGCGGCTATTTGAATTGAAACACTACTTGCCTCCTCTCCACCCCTCTTCATGCAGACCACACTTTTTCTTGTTTACTTTTACTGTTTTTTTTCTGGGAAAATCCTTTGGGCTCACCCCTCAATGCGTGTCATTCACATAGGCGATTGATTTGCATTAAGCCTGCTGTGCCTCACATATCATAGGAAGCATACTGTAGTACTACATTAGGAAATGAGGAGGGGGCGGGCCTAGCGCTGTGTAATCACGAGGCACAGGGGCGTAACATGAAAGAGCCGGAGGGCCTCCAGACTATGTCACTTAAGATGGCAACGCAGGACCGAGCATGGGCAAAATCCCACTGGGCAGGAGAGTATCTTAAAAGGTTACAACCCACAACAAAGTTTACACCCCACTGAAACAAAAAAATTATGCTGCACTGGCTGGAGATCCGTTTTAAATCCACACAAGTAACACTGACACCTTAATTCATTCAACATGGAAAGGCAGATGTCATCATCCAAGAACAGGATATGAGTTGTGAAAGCTGTGCAATCACCTTGTTCTAGTATACAAAATCCCAATACGTGTCAGGAGGGTTACATGGGTACCAATTATTTTATTTACATGGCTAAAAAGTGTGCATTGTTTGAACTGAACTAATTACAAAAATGATAACCTTATAGACTTTTTAGGGTGACTTATTGTATTCAAATACTGTCAGAGACCATATGATGAACACACAGGGATTGGAATACCTGATACCAGTACCAGTGGGCTGGTATCAGGGCATTCAAGTAGCTGTATCTTAAGAAGAATAGCATGGAGGCAAGTGGGATTACCATACTAAGCTTACATCCTGCATTAACAATATAGTATGCAGACATGAACTGCCCCCATGCAAAAATGTCTTTCAACTGTTTTACAAACATGAGTGCTTGGCTTTATCAAGCATACACATTTATGTCTATTAAGGAGGAAGGTACAGAAAAGCAACCCTAGTTTTAGCTTATCTCTGGGGGGATGGTAATGGTTGAGTAGTTTTAGACCGTTAGACTTGTCAGCCAAGGCTGTTTACATTTTCCAAAATTGGCCTTAATCCAACAAAAATGGACTGGGCATTTTCCATGTCTATGACCACCTATAACATTTCACAGAAAATGTTGATTCTCATTCAAGGATAAAGCCATAGAGAATGGAGTTTCCTCGTTAACCAGATTGCATGGGTATATTATATTATACTTTGCTAAAGAGTGCTTTGTAGCAGGACAACAGGCCGTAGCTGATCAATTCACTCACTGACAGCCGATATTTCTAGCATTAACAGCCCTCTTGGCTTGCAGCAGCTATCACAGCTTTGGCACTTTTTCATTAAATCTGTTAAACTGTATACATAATTCACAAAGCTCTCTAATTTAGCCATATGACTGTATTTTTCAAATCTCATTAGACACAGTTGAAAAGGACTGTCACTAAAAAAAAAACGGTATACTTTTACTGGTGTGTTAGCCCTTACATTTACCATGTGAAGTGATGGGCCTCAGGTCATACACAGATATGAAACATAAGTTTTATCTGTTTATCTGCAGTCTTCTCTTCTTTACAGCCTTTCAAAGTCAAGAATTTATGAAGCTTGTCTGAGCTTTTAGAAAATGGGGCAAAGAGCTGAAGTTACACACTGCAGAGTTTAGTGAGGAGAGCTCCGAGAGCTGATTGGAGAGAAGAGACACACCCTTCACACAGAAAACTGAGGCGTTTAATCACAGGCTGTGCGCTGGAGCTCCCTCCCTGTCACCTTTTTTTTCCTTGGTGACAAGAAAACTTGTCAAAAGCAATTCATGCTGATAGCAGGAGGACCAATGGCAGACAGAAATTACACATATTGCTCCTAATTGGGACAAGTACACACTATAGAGGATAATGCTTTGTTCATATTTAATGTCGGAGGTTTACATCCACTTTAAGCCTATTGCATCATTAACTTATAGCACTATGACTGGAGTGTAAAAGTTGAGTTTCTTTTTGAGTGAAATGGCTCTCTGAGCAAAATAAAAAGTTTTTAATACAAAACTTTATCCAGATAAATTAAGTACAAAATAGCAAAGTCAGCATCTAAAAAGAAGTTTGTTACATTTTATTTTGCTGTTAAGATATTTCTTTTCTATATAATAAAAAGGGGACAAGAGAACCCCTGAAAGATTGATGCTGCTACCAATTTAATTTTCTATGTGTACGCTTGGCAAAGAAAGTGGATACTTGCCAAGAGTGAACTCTGCTTTCCACATTGCTAATTTGGACTGGTGACCAGGGCCGTAAGTCTTCTCTGTCACTCTAATACCTTTTGGACACAGTCACAGCATAAGATCTTATATATAATGTTATACCAACATAATTATAATTACAATTACAATTGACCTGTTTCCAAGAAAATAATAATCATCAACCATCATTCATCATCAGATGTTTTCATTTGGCATCAGTGAACATTTTCTTCATTACCAGAATGTTTAAAAGTCCTGCAGTGATCAGGAATTCATTTGCAAAAAGCTACTTTGGAGGATACTCTGCACCTAGATTATGAAGAAAATTATGTATTTCAGAGTTTCTCAATCTCTGGTATGTGCCACAGGGGTGTAAAGTGTATACAACAGTATTTATCCTTGGTAAGAAAAAATCACTCTGACAGTTTCAACAATAATTAATATGTAAGGAAACAAACTGAGGTATACATTTTACTTATTCTAACCATAAGGGGTTGCTTGGAAATATTGAAATCCCATTTAGAGGTTCTGGCCCACACTCAGAAATACTATAGGTACATTTACACACAATAAGCAGGTCTTAGGCAAGTTTCTGCTGCTGTATAGAGTTACAAACTGGATGCAAAAGTTGGCAGATAGGAAAGTCAATTATTGGTCTTGGGTTGTTTTTAATTAATATTTTAGAGTTTTTTTGTTTTATCTTCCTGGGCCCCTATGCATTCTTAAAGCGGAGGTTCACCCTAAAAAAACATGTATATACCATTCCATCAAGCATACTGCCCACATGTACAGTATGCTGGGGTTTTTTTTCCGCTGTACATACCGTTGTATAGCTATTTTCCCCCCGGCTTCCAGGTAGGGGCTCCCGCGGGAGTGGGCGTTGCTGTTCAGAGACTAAGTGATTGACCTGATGACAAAAGCTTCCCCCCGGCGCATAATGTGCATCACCAGTTCTTAAAAGAAGCCAAACGTCGGTGCGCAGGCGCCGTATAGAGCTGACTCACAGTTCGGCTTCTTCTGGAAACTGGTGACGCGCATTATGCGGCGTGGGAAAGCTTTTGTCATCACGTCAATCACTTAGTCTCTGAATAGGAACGCCCACTCCCGCGGGAGACACTACCCGGAAGCCGGGGGGGGGGGGGATAGCTATACAAGGGTATGTACAGCGAAAAAAATAAATAAAAAAACAGCATACTGTACATGTCGGCAGTATGCTGGATGGAATGGTATATACATGTTTTAGGGTGAACCTCTGCTTTAAATATCTTTAGTTGGAACTTTATCACCCCACACCTAGTAATGTGGGTGTCTCTATTGGTCAGGGAAGCTCCTTACATTGCATTGAGAGTTGCGGTTGGTATAACAGAGTTTTAATTTCAAAGCTTAAGGGTGTCATATGCATACTGAGCTCTCCAGGTTCCGGGACACACAGGATGTTTAGAAAGATGAGCTGCATGCTCTTCAGCCACATCTTCTCTGCATAGTAACCTCTGTTTTAAGATACCAGTTAGCTCACCCAGATGCCATACAAGGAAGGAAATAAAGCTGCCACACGTTTCTTCCCCTGGAAAGTCTTAGGGAGTTATGCAGAAGACCAGGTGACTGGGAACACATGTGTGCACCTCTCAAAATGAATGCTGAGTGACCTTCCATAGCCAAGATGTTAAGCATACTAAACAGAAATTAGTTTTCCTCACAGAAAAGCTGTAGAACTGTAAGTTCTTGGACACATGCATTTAAAGTGTGTGAAGCCCATTCTCATACATATTGAGTAGATTAGGGAAGGGTTAAAATTAAATTTCTATCTTTCAGGTTTTTTTTCTGTTGGGGAGGATTTCCTTCACTTCCTGTCTTGGAAATGCAATACATCATTTGTGAATCTCCCAGATAATAGAATAGGAAATTTCAACAAGGTGAGGAATTTCCCTGTCTGTTATCACTGGAACAGGTGTCCCAACTGGAAGCTTTCCTGTCACGTCTAGCGCCAGTGACAACTGTGACAATGAGCCCCCATGACATAAAGAGGGTTGAATCCCCCCTAGTGAGGATTCCAATTCTTCCCTACTGTATCCAAAACATAAAACGTTCTGGGTATGGATACACTTTAAGCCATTAATGCAGTTCCACTTCAAAACCCATGCCCATGAAAGCTCTGTTTGCCAAGTTTCCAGTCAACCTTTTGAAGGACAATTATTATTAGAAATACAATATTATCAACTTGAATACCTTCCATTATTGCAGCCAACACCCCACACTCGAATGTTGATGACGGGTTGAGAGTGAATCAGACTGTGATCAAGTGGATCCACCAAGCTCATTGTATCTTTTTTCAAAATCATCACCATATTTTCCCCCTAAAATGCAAGTAAAATACTGAAACATACATGTATGTCAATAATAGCCCTATGTTGCTATTTTGCATAAAGTATATTCTAAAAGTTAATATCAGCATAAAATAAAAGTCAAATAAACAGTCAGTACTAAGTGGCTAATGGCATTCTGTAGCACCTGCCAGGTGCCTATTCACAGCTTTGGGGATATTAGCTAGGGCTCCTAGGTTGTAGGCCTACCATAGTTTCTACTAGAACAACACGGAATTCAAGATAACTTACACATTTCTCAATGATTTAAAATCCACTACAACTACAACTTTTGTTCTTAAGCCAAATGGGACAGCCAAGAACCTGGCACTGGCAAGGGGTTACATTTATTAACTATCTGTGCCTTTAGTTTTAATATAAAAGTTTCCTGTAGTAAAAAGTACCTGGTTATCCTGAAATTACCAGGGCTTCCCACTTCCTGGAAGTAAACGATCTGCAGGCTTATAGGGTCTCTGTAGTGTTGCCACTCCAGTGACAACTAAGGCCTCGTACAGACGGGCTGTCCGATGGGCAGTTTCCGGCGTACAAGGCTGATTTGTCTTTTGGTCTGCTGGCTTGTACACACCAGCGGACCAAATTCCCGTCGGACCAGAACGCGTGCACGTAAACCACGTACGTCGTCACTATAAAGGGAAAGACCAAAGTCAACGGCGCCGCCCTCTGTTCCGCTTTTGCTAGTTACGGGTTTGCTCGTGTTAGTGAAGGTTTGGTTAGAGCTGATTCGTGCTTTTCGGTCTCCGCGCTTTAACAGGTCGTGTTCTCGGGTTCAGTGCGTGTGCTTGCGGGTTCGTAGTTGGCAATCAGGTACAGGCTTTCAGGTCGTTCTGCTTTGCAGTTGCGTCCTGTCCGCTCGTATCTGTTTGTCGCGCGTTCTTTGCAGGTAGTGCTGGATTTGGGAGTGCTTTCTGTTGGAGTGTGTTCTTGACTGACCAGCCGGCCGGTTTGAAGCCATGATGGAGCAGCAGCGTCAATTTTCGCGAATTGGTGCTGGTTATGGGATTGCTTCTGGATATGCTCATCTATCCAGTAGTTTGGCCAGGAACAGGGGGAGGAGGAGTTCCTGGGCCAAGAATTGGTTGCGCCAGCGTGACCAGTTCTCTCATATGCCTCTGCTTAGGGAAATCCAGGAGAATAATCCTAATGACTATAGGAACTTTCTCCGTATGACGGACCCTGTATTCAACCGTCTGCTGGATCTTCTGTCCCCCTATATCACGAGGCAGGACACTGTGATGCGCCAAGCCATCACGGCCGAGCAGAGGCTTATTGCCACGTTGCGGTACCTGGCGACTGGGAGGAGCCTGCAGGACCTCAAGTTCTCGACAGGCATCTCTCCCCAGGCGCTTGGGGTCATCATACCGGACACGTGTTCTGCCATCATAAAAGTTCTGCAGGAGGAGTATATTAAGGTAATTTTCCTCATTTTAACCTCACAATCTGTCTTTAATAATGTGGGCAAATAACTATTAATTTTATTTCCCAGATATGCTGTGTGTTTAATGTTCCCTTTTCTCCCTATGCATGTTGATATAAGCTTTCCATGTTTTTTTTCTTGGCCTACCTGCATATTTGTACCTTACCCAATATGAACCTGTCCAGCATGCTATCCTAGGGACAACCCCACCTAGTCTATTTTTATCTTCACTTTTTTTGGACAGTTCTTCCCCCCCTCCCCTAAAACTGTTTTTGTCCCCATCAGAGGGCTGTGGAGTCTCTTAATTAAGTGGGCCTATATATTTGTGCCCCCGAAATTATCCCTGCACAATTTTTAAACGCAATTTGAATACTGTGAAGTTGTACAAGGATGCTTGTAGGATTATGTTTGCAATGTTTATGTGCCAAAGTACTAAATATCTTTATTTGTTTGTCCCCACAGCTTCCCTCCACGCCACAGGAATGGCAGACTGTGGCTTCCCAATTTGCCCAGCGTTGTGATTTTCTGAACTGCGGTGGAGCAATAGATGGGAAACACGTCCGCATAGTGCCGCCACCCCACTCGGGGTCCTACTATTTTAACTACAAAGGTTATCATAGTATTGTGTTGATGGCGGTGTTGTCGGCACAGTATGAGTTTCTATATGTGGACGTGGGGAAGAACGGCCGGCTGTCTGATGGGGGAGTGTTCGCGTGGACCGAATTCTACAGGCGTCTCCAAGCTGGGGGTCTGGCACTGCCATCGGATGAAGACAATGTTGAAGGACTTCCGTTTGTTTTTTTAGCGGACAAAGCTTTTGGGCTTGGACCTCACCTCATGCGGCCTTTTCCCCAGAGGACCCTCACCTCAGAGAGGAGGGTGTTCAATTTTCGGTTGACCAGGGCTCGGAGGGTAGTCGAGAATGCCTTTGGGATACTCGCCAACCGGTTTCGCCTGTTCCTGACAGCGATACACTTGGCGGAATATAAATTGAACACCATTGTTTTTGCCTGCTGCATTTTGCACAACTTTCTACGCAGGCACTCCCAGGCGTACCTACCCAACATCGGTGCTGAGGCACGACTACCCTCAGATACCCTTCCTGGGCTGGACACTGGTCGCGCTGGCTTGGCCACCCAATCTGCTCGTGAGGTACGCAACAAATATGTTGAGTACTTCATGGGTCGGGGGGCCATTGCTATGCCAGATCATATTTCTTTCTAATTCGGCCCCCAAAAGAAAGAAATATTCACAGAACTAATAAATAATTTGACCATTGGACTTTATACAGTTGTTTGTCATTATTGCTTTTTCTCTTTTTATCTGTCTTCCTGGTTCTCCAAATAACTAGTGCACTTCTAGTGCCAAATTTTGTTCCAAGGTTTTAGTAAATAACCACAATTGCACATTATTCACTCATCTACAAACTGGGTATTGAGCATAGAAATAAGAAGCCACTCATTTTTCATATTTTGATGTTAATGTTTTTATTTTCAGCTTGTTAATTACCCCCAAAGGTAGGGTTTTTATCCTGAAAACATGGCTTTAGATTTTGTAAACCAAAATGTATTTATTTTTTTTGTCATTTTATTATATTTGTATAGTGAATATCAAGAATATAGATCCAAAATAAAATTTCAAATTTTTTGGTATCAAATCTATATATTTTTTTGTATAATATATATATATATATATATATATATATATATATATATATATATATATATATATATATATATATAGAATTAATATATATTTTTTATTTTTGGTGTTTTAATAAAAAAAATAAAAATATAATTTTTTGGGGGGGTTTTAAGAAAAATTATATTTTTTTTTATTTTTTTTGGTTTTAAGAAAAAAACATTTTTTTTTGGTTTTTATAGATATAATTATTATATATTTATATATTTTTTTTGGTTTTGGGTTGTTGATTTTCTCAACATTTTTTTTAAGTAAAAAAGAACAACCAATAGAACTTCCAAAGTTCAAACGTTTCTCTAGTCACAACAGCAGCCAGTCATGGTGTGCTTTCACACTGGAACATGCCAAAATTTGAAGATGCACACATTCAGTGTTAAATCGCCAAATGTCATTTGTTCAACAGACAAATGGCCACATGTGCTATCTGACATCATGGGTGATCAATGTCTGTGTTTTTTTTTTTAAACAATATTTTATTGAATTTTTTAAAACAATAAAGGAAGATACAGAAAAGAAACGAAACAATATAATGACACGGTACATGCATATCCAGCGAAAAGAATAGTGAAGTATATCTGCAAGCATCGTAGCCGCTGGGACCAGTGATCAAGGTAGCTGACTTCTAAAGAATACCAATTGCATCATATCATGAAAGCAATATATCATATGGCAAGAATAACAACCTATAGCTATAGTCGAGGCAGGTACCAAGAAGAAAGAACGAAGAAGTATAGCGAGGAAAAAGGTACAGAGAGAAAGAGAGGAGGAGAGGTGGGGAAAGGGGAAGAGAGAGGGGGAGAGAAGGAGAAGAGAGGAGAGGAGGCATGGCATAAGGGCAGTATAATTGTAAGCAAAATCAACGAGATCTTAGCCTATGCAGATGAATAAATACATACAGAACAACAAGGTAGTGTTTCCTATCTGAAAAAATCGGTCCACTAATCTACGACCATCTCTAAAAGAGTCTATACATTGCATTGAAATAGATAGCAGGTAGTCAAAACTTTAGGATTCATATATCGGTGGATTGGGTGAACAGTCAGAAGGGAGGGTTCACACTTCCGATAGGGCTCTTATCTAAGAATAGAAAAGGACTAGTCGACAGGGCCGAGCGTTCAGATGTAGATAGGGCGATGTTAGCGAACAGCGACCACTTCTCGTCAAACTCATCTCTCGAGTGTAGATGATGATTATGGGAGTCCAGGTTCTCTCTGTATAGTAAGGATCTTAAGCTCCCAATCATTGCTGCAAGGGAGGGGGGGGTGGCAGATATCCAATGGCCCAGGATGGTCCTGCGGGCTACCAACAGCGTGGTAAGTATCCAGCTACGGAGGCCGCGAGGGAGGTGGTTATAAGCACAGGACCGTTCTGTACTATCGGGAGGGCAGCCAAACAACAATAGTCTAGGTTCTTTTTCCAGGAGGCAGTCCGTCACCTTATGTATATAGTAGATTATGTTCGACCAAAACTCTGCAATAGCAGGACAGTCCCATAGCCGGTGTAATAGGCTAGGTTTGTTCCTCAAACACCAAGGGCACGCAGGTCCTATATCAGGGGAGCGTGTCATAGAAAAAGGGTAATATGCTCTATGCATTATTTTGAATTGCGTTTCCCTCCAGGATTCGCAGGGAGTGACACCCCTAGTGAGTCTATAACCCCGGACAATATTCTCGACATCTATTGGAGCCGAAAGGTCCTTGGACCAGTTAGTCATAGAGGTGGCGCTCAGGGGCTTAGAAAACTGCTTATTCAGAGGAGAGTAAATGTCTGTTATAGAGTATCTGTTACCTGTTATCAGTTTATCCAGGAAAGATGACTGGAATCTAATAAGCTTTTTGGGGCACACTTTAGCAATGAAGTCAACAATTTGCATGACTAATAAGAAATCCCCTGTAGGCATTAAATATTCCCCTGATAGCTGTACAAGAGGTTTGGGGGTGCCAGTTGAGTCTTGGAACAGAGAGCATACCTTTGTCAGCCCCCTGTCTTTCCACTTAGAGAAAGGTTCATAGCGTAAACTAGGCGTAAACATGGGGTTGCCCTGGATCGGCAGATGCATAGATACATGAGGAGAGAGCCCTGACTTTTTCCTCACCTCTCTCCAGGTCACTATCGTGTCCCTGAAGAGTAGATTTTGTTTTATGGGGTTAGGAAGACTTTGGAGGGAGCTATGAAGGAGCGCAGTCAAGTTCACTGGAGAGACCATGGCTGATTCTAATTCATAATTAGTGTAACGGGAAGAGCACCGTATCCAATCTATTCCAACCCTCAACAGACACGCCAGATACAGCTTCGTCAGTGCAATCCTCGGCCTGCTTCCTCCCCAAATAAATTTGGTAACCGCTTTATTTATAGACTGAACATCCTTGTGCTTTAGGAGCAAAGGCAATGTCTGCAGAGGATAAAGCAGGCGTGCAAAGCTTACCATCTTGAACAACGCACATCTCCCAAAGAACGAGAGCGGAAGACCCGCCCAGACCCCTAGTTCATTTACCATCCTATCTATCAATGGTGGGTAGTTTAGATAGTAGAGAGAGGATGGTTCCTTACCAATTTTGAGTCCCAGATAGGTGATATGTCGGTTCGCGATCCGAAGGGAGGAATAATGGGACAAGCTTCGATGGGGGGTATATGACCCGACGGGGAGAATCTCACTTTTAGAAAAATTTATTTTTAAACCCGAGCACTTACGAAAAGTGTCAAAAATCGTCTGTATGGCAGGGACATCAGTCTGGGGGGAGGTGGAAAAGACAAGTATATCGTCGGCAAAGAGAGCCACCCTCAGGTCCTCACGACCAAAAGTCACACCATGTAAAAGAGGGGTAGCACTTAGGAGGCGTGAGAGAGGCTCTATGGCTAGATTAAAAAGTATAGGGGAAAGGGGGCAACCTGGTCTCGTGCCTTTGTGCAGTCTGAAGGGAGGTGACTGTATCCCTGCTGCCGTCACCGTGGCCGAGGGAGCAGAGTACATGTTATGGATAAATGTATTAAAGGGGCCCACCAGACCAAATCTAAGCATCACTAGGGACAACCAGCGGAAACTAACATTATCGAACGCCTTTTCGGCGTCTAATGTGATTATTGCTACTTCTTGCGAGGGATGAGATTGTGCATAATCAAGGGCCGCTAGTACTTTACGGATGTTGGCTGATGCAGATCGCCCTTTAGTGAAACCCGACTGCGCAGTGTGTATAATGGAGGGCATAATGTCACCTAGCCTGGAGGCCACTATTTTGGAGAGTATCTTAGAGTCTACGTTTAGTATGGAGATAGGGCGGAAGGAGCCAGGGTCCAATGGGTCTTTGCCCTTCTTTGCGATGAGCTTGATATTAGCCAAATGGCCAGTCGGGAGGTAAGGCCCGCCATTCCAAATATGGTTATACACAGAAAGGAGCATAGGGGCCACTTCTGCCTTCATCAATTTGTAAAATTCAGGGGAATAGCCATCTGGACCCGGGGCCTTGCCGGCGGAGAGACCGCCTATAGTAGTTCTGATCTCTTCCAGGGTGATAGGGGCGTTCAAGCGTGTCAACATTTCAGGGTCAATTTGCGGTAATATAACACCATCTAACCATTCCTGAGCCACTCCCTCGTCTATGGGCTCCAGGCCATAGAGATGAGTGTAGAAATCCTCCAATGTTTTGTTAACATCTTTTGGCTCTGTGGACATTGAGCCGTCTGGGTTACGTAAAGCAGCAATATGTGTCGGAGTGAACAAGCCTCTCGTAAGTCTTGCGAGTAGCTTTCCGGCTTTATTGCCAAATTTGTAATAGTGGAGCTGTGAAGCAGAAGACTTCATCGACTCCACCTTCTCTGCCCAAGTATCAAATTGGTCTTTAGCTTCCTTCCAAGCTGTGAGATTCTCATCAGTACGATTAGAATTTAAAATAAATTGGGCCGACCTTACCCGGGTGCTAGCATCTAAATATTTCTTCCGCGTATTCTTAGTATATGCCGCCGTAAATGAAATAATCCTCCCCCTCAAACAGGATTTGCTCGCCTCCCAAAATAGATTCGGGTCATCCACATGTTGGCTATTGTTATGCGCAAAATCAGACCACGCTTTAGAGAGCATCATCTTAAAGCTGTCATTCTGAGTCAGGTGAGACGGAAACCTCCATTGTCTAATCCCTGGACCGATTTGTGAGACATGTAGCGTGACAGTTATAGGAGAGTGGTCAGAAATCACCAGGTCATGTATATCAGTAGTATTAACTTTGGGTAACAGGGAAAGGGTGCAGAGAAAATAATCCAGCCTAGCAAAGGATCCGTGTACCGGGGAGAAGAAGGTGTACTCTCTATCTAAAGGGTGTTGCAGCCTCCACGTATCAACCAGGTTGAGAGCCTGGACCATATGTGAAAACTGTGTCGAACGAGTCAGACGGGTCGTTGGACCGCTACGTTGTGGGCCTGATCTATCTTCCGTATCACAAAAGGTAGAATTGAAGTCTCCTCCTATGAGGTGAGGGATGTCTCCGTCGGCTGCCAGCAGGGATGTCAGTTTGGTAAAGTAAGCTTGGTCGGGGGAGTTGGGAGCGTAAATATTAAAGACCCTGAGGTTCCCGGAGGGGAGCTTGAGATGCACTAAGATCTGTCTGCCCTCATCGTCCCTGTCAACCGATAGTACATCATATACTAAATTTTTATTAAACAAGATAAGAGTGCCCGCCCTGCGACCAGCAGAGGCCGACCCTCATACCTTCCCCACCCATAACTTCTGCATCCGGAAGAAGTCGCCTTCCCCCAAATGTGTTTCCTTGAGCAGAGCGATGTCGGTCCCAAGGCGTTTCAAGTGCCTTAGGACCTTCATGCGTTTGGCAGGTGACCGGAGCCCCTTTACATTCCATGAGACTACACTAATCTGAGCCATGGAATATGTAATGTAGGGTTACACGTGTGAGGTCGCGAGCGCGCGTGTTGTGTTAAGTGCTGACCTTGTGCATCGCGGAGGAGAACGCAGATCCTTGTAGTTCGAAGATATCGTGGGTGGAACCATCCTCTCATCAGGAAAAGGGGTGCAGTTGAAAGGGTAAAGAAAAACAAAGAAAAAACAAGTTAGAAACTAGAGAAAATACCACAAACCGAGACTTCACTTTTTTCCGCATGCATTCCCTCTACCGGATGTACCGTCAGACCGCGATCATGGGATACACAGATAACCGAACACTGCCCCCTCATGAAAGCAGTGAAAATAGATAGTCACCACCCTACTAGTATTTAGCAAGCGTTCCCATCCTCAGGGAAGCCCAGCAGCGGGAATGCATGAACACCCTCCTCGAGGGTAGAATGATAAAACAATAAGAGCACATTAACATAATCAACCTGGTGCGTAATAAACTGTCGAGAAAAAAAGAAAACACACTATAACTAGGGCTGACCATAGTTCTTCGCATTAATGCAAGAGCAGCATAACATATTGGTTCTGTGTGCATGGCCAACAGCACCCATCTGCAGTGACGGTGACAAAAAGAAAAAAAAGGAAACAGGGGCAACGAGTGAGTAGTAGAGCCAGTCCCCCTGTGTCTTCCCAGTAGAGATCATATAGGGCTAGGGTAGACTCAAACGGCATATGCCGACCCCCCTAGGTCGGGAGCAAGAAGCATAGTATTCGTCAGTCAGCCGGAATCCTGTTGACCAGGTGCAGTTGTGGGCTTCAGGCGCTTTGGCGGGTCCTTCCTGGGGCTTCTTTGGTCTCTGGGGCCCTGTTTAACTCTGTCGGCATAAGTGACCGATGATGTGCGATCGGCATTAAGCGACTGGAGATATGCACGGGCCTTGTCAGGAGATTGTAATGTAAGCTGGTCGCCATTTGGGGTTTGCAGGCGTAAGATGGCGGGATAAGCCAATGTGAAGCGTATGCCTCTCTTGTATAGCTCAGCACACATAGGTTGGAATTCCTTGCGCTTTCGAGAGACCTCCACGGAGTAGTCCGCAAAGATCAGTAGTTTGTGGCCATACAGCTCCGCCGCTCGCGCTTTGCGAAAGCTCTGCAGGACATCCATACGGTCAGCATAGTTCAGGCATCGTGCAATTACAGGCCTGGGTCTGGCGCGGTCTTCCGACACAGCCCCTATGCGATGCGCTCTTTCTACTACGCACCTGCGGCCCAGGCCCAAAGACTCGGGGAGGGCGGTAGAGCAGATATCGAGCAAGGAGCCCGGTTTGTAAGTCTCAGGGAGGCCAATAATCCTCAAATTATTCCTCCTGGAGCGGTTTTCCAGAGCTCCATGGACCCCTGTGTGTTGTATTGATCGTCCTCTACTGAGGACAGCCGCTGTTCCGCAGTGGATATTCTCAAGGCGAGATCTCCCACTTCCTTCTCCACAGCAGCTGTGATGGTGGGTGAGAGCAAAGCCGCTACCGCCTTGGCTATCCTCTCATGTGTATTGTCTTGCGCTACATAGCTAGCAGCCACCGTGTCCATTTCTTCCTGCGGTGAGGTACCTTGTGCAGGGGGTTCGTGTGTAGGCTGGGATTGAACGCCCTGGAGAGGAGGGTTACCTCGTGGTGCGGTCGCCATATTGGACGATGCCGAGGCGTCCGGTGAGACCTCCGTTGCGCCGGGTTCTCTGGGTGTCCGCGGCTGTGTGAGGTATCGCTCCATGCTCCGGGGCTAGGGCGATGTGCAGGCGCGGCAGATAGCCGAAATCCGGGTCAGTGTCGGGGTTTTATATGCAGGTTTTCCAGCGGGCTAGACGGAGCCTCCGGTGCTTGCGTCTCCTACATGCGGCGCCGGAACCGGAAGTCAATGTCTGTGTTTTGTGGGAGCAAACCCTTCCTCTCAACTACTTGCGAATCGAGGAGGGGGTTGTACCCACAAAGCACAGACAATAGATATTCTGTGATGGCAGATAGCACATGTTGGCACACTGTGTGTGTTTCTTCAAATTTTGGCGTATTGCTGAGTAATTTTTTTTAAAAGGTTTCGGGGGGGGGGGGTTTCAGTCTTTGACATGGCCCATCATGTCAATTATATTTTTATAATTCTGTTCTATGACCATCATCCTTTGCCGCATATTGTCCATCTCTGTGCTGCACTCCAAAATGACATTTTTAACATTCTGTTCCATGACCATCATCCTTTGCTGCATATTGTCCATCTCTGTGCTGCACTCCATAATCTGCTGGATAATTATTGCAGCACTTGCACGCGAAAAATGTGGAACACCATCTTCATCCCCTAAAAAAAAAAAAAAAAAATTGTAACATTTTTCAGGCCTATCTACATCTGTTTTGCCCTCTGAAGCTGGGGTGACACTGACCTGATGGTCTGCTCATTTCCACCTCCACAACTTCTCCATCTTCGATCACTCCTCCTTCTTCCACCACTTGACCCTCATCTTCCACTACTCCTCCTTCAACCACTTCTCCCTCATCTTCAACAACTCCTCCTTCATCTTCCAGAAATGCTTCTTCTTCATCCATCAATCCACCTTCTTCCAAATCGCCAAATTCTTCTTCCTCAACTTTCCCTTCATCTTCCATAACTCAGACTTCAAAAATGCCTTCTTCCTCCTCTCTTCCTTCCTCCTCTCTTCCTTCCATATCCTCCTCCTCCTCTACATGCCGAGATGGGCGATTTCTGGCGTGTTTGGCCCTCTCTGCCTCCTCCAAATGCTGGCGTCTTCTTTCATCTAAATAACACAAAACAAAAGGTATACTCATCAGCACACAGATATTGGAGAGCAGAAATCGCACACATTGCTTAGAAGTGACTTTCATTTATTATCTTTTATTGTCTTCTTCCACCAAACCTACATTTTGAGCTGACTTCTAGGCCAAGCTCCGATTCTGCCCCTTTTTAGCGACGTGACACACATGGATGGCCCCCCTAAACATTATTTCTCGGAGACCCTACAAAAACTTTTACATTTATTGTGGAGACATAGGTACTCTGCATTCCAGATGGGAAAACAGCTGCTTTATGATCACTGTTGAGAATGAATCTTGTTTGCCTTTCACATTCTCTTAATTTGATTTGTCAGAACTAGCTTTTACACAATATTTGCAAACAAAGTTTTTTGCCAGAGAGCCATGTCCAGGTGTGTTGTTCCTGGACCAACATCGCATTTTTGAGAAACGCGGTGATGTTACGCGGTTTACTATTAACGCTCGTTGCAAAAGGTAGGTATTTTCAACATGTGTTCAAGAGTACAACCAGGCCAAGGAGGCAGATGTCGAAATATACATGTCAACAAATTCTTGAAGACAATTGCCCCCCCCCCCAAAAAATAAGGACTTACTTTTCTTGAGAATTTTCAGGATCTTCTTCAACTGATGTGGCTCCCGCAATTTTAAGTCGGACCAACGTTTCCTGAGCTGTTCTTTGGAACTGGTGACACCAAACATCTCCTTCATTCTCCTCGCCACCTTGTCCACAATGTGGGCCTTTCTGCAGTTAGGGGTCTTGTATGGCCCATATTCCCCGTCATAGTCCTTCCTCCGCAGTATGTAAACTAATTCAACCATTTCATCAAAAGCCATATTAGTGGCTTTGTATCGTTTGGGCCTAGATCGGGACGTTCCTGCCTCTGTCCCTTCACTTGCGGCCTGAGAGCTTCGTGCACGCTCATGTGACATCGCCATTTCTCCTTCCCACAGTGATTATGGGCGTGGAAAAGAGGAAATGTTCCGTCATGGGCAGAGACGAGGGCGGCGATTCAGGCATACGCGGAGTGTAGAGAATGAAAACGACGTGTTTACGTAGGTTACGCGGAGACTATTCTAGCGTTTAGAGAACATACAGAGTTAACGCCATCTTTCCGTTTCACATTGATTAGGGGCATGGCAAAGGTGACGAGGGCGGTGTTTCATACATACGCGGAGTGTATAAAAGGCAAACGACGTGATTACGTAGGTTACGCGGAAATTATTCAAGCGTGCTAATCGAGGAGCTAGAGAGACGAAGGTAAGAAATTACAACATGGGATCAGCAGAGGCCTAGAAAATGGAGAGCCATGGGATGGGGGTTTGGTCTGTTGGTTGCACCCTTTTAACGCTATTAGGTCTCTTGGGTACCACAATGGTATTTTGGGATCCAAATGCTTTTGGACACATCACAAAATATAGATGGGAACAATGCTCTACCTCATTAACATTTTTGTATGGTGTATTCAGATCAGGCCAAGTATTGTTCTGTGTTGGTTGGACAGAGGTCATTAGGAAGTGTCTTTTATGTCATCAATGCTGAGGGGCAGGATATCTACACATGAAATAGTGCCTTGATGAATGCTCTCATTAATAATAATTGGGTATGGTTATAGATTCCATGTATTTACTGCAATGGAACCAAAGGGTCTGCATGTATAAAATCAATGTTTGGTACAACCAATGGGGCAGAGCTGGCCAGCATTTTAGCAACAGGAGACACTGTGTTTGTATTTATATATAGGTCCTAAATTTTGGCCAACATATTCTAACAATGTCAACGCTGAGCCTTTTTTTAATCGTGTTTTCTGTTTCTTTGTCTTTTGTTAATCTAGAATAAAATAATAAAAGTTAAAATCTCCAAGCAATGGACCTACTACAGGCACAGGACAATATCCAGCGCTTGCTGGATAAATTTCGGGAAATGCCCATCCTGTGGGATTCAAAGGAGGCTAACTACCACTGCAAAGACCTCCGAGCGGCAGCACTTGAATAGCTAGCAACCTACATGCAAACATGGGTTCCAGAATGCACTTCCAACATGGTCAAGGATAAACTTGCCAACCTCAGGAGCACATATCGCAGAGCTTACAAAGCTCACCAAAAAAAAAAAATCAGGAGCAGCAGCAAGACAACCAAAGGAGCCCAAGCTGTGGTATTACAAAGATATGGCTTTTTTGCGGGATCAATTGGACGGCAGGGATTCTATGTCGAGTCTTCCTTCCACGCTACCTTACAGCGGAACCTCCCCAGATCCACACAGCCCTGCAGAGTCCGAAGAAGAGGGCCTGGCTGACAGACGCAGATATGCGACTCTTCACTGATGAGGTATAGTAGTTTCCCAAATATTTCTGGGCTACTAAATATTGTTGGGTTATTGTCTTGATATTGTCAACTAAAAGCCAAGCTGGGAAAAAAAAACACAAGTCGTGGGCAGACAAATAGGTGTCAGGAATGACAACTGCAGGGTCAGAAGGAGAGTCTATTCAAGTTAAATGAACCAAAAATAAAATACAGTCTCAAGCATGAAAATGTGTGTGATTTGATTGTGCTAAATATTAAAACATGTCCCTTTTTTTGACACAGGAAGAAGAGACCAGCCAGGAGGTGGCAGCTCCTCCGGTCAATGTCAGCCAGGCGGAAGGGGTCAGTGGCAGCCAGGCGGAAGGGGTCAGTTACAGCCAGGCGGAAGGGGTCAGTGGCAGCCAGGAGGAGGCCGGGCCCAGTGGTGTACAGCAGGTCCCCAGGCCCAGGCTAAGCACCACCAGCCAGGTTCCAGGTGGCAGTGAGGCAAGTGGAGGACGAGAGCCTCCGCATGATACGCGATGCCAGTGCTCTCATGAGGGCCCCCCTCAACCCCACAGAAGCATACAGTGCCTCCGTGGCTCATGATCTGAACCAAGAGGGGGAGGAGCAGAGGAGACTGGCAAAGGGCCTGATCAATCAGGTCCTTTGGTGGATGGAGAGGGACCTGCTGACCAGAGACACTGGGCTATGTGACCCGGCCCGGCTTGCTGAACATCTTCCTCCTGCTGCCACATCATCCCCACCTGCAAGGGGCCGTGGACGGGTCTGTGGAAGATCCGCTGTAAGGCAGCCTGGAGAGAAGGTTGCAAGGAAGAGGAGACGGTGATTCCCTGCCTTCCATTTGATTCCCCACAAAAGTCAACTTCTTTGGACTACCACAGCTTGGGTTCCTTTGGTTATGTGCTGCTGCTTCTGATTTTTTTTTGGTGCCTCCTGAGGTTTGCTAGTTTATCCTTGATCATGTTGTAAATCCAAGTCTGCATGTATTTTGCCATCTGTTCAAGTGCTGCCGTTCTGTTTATTTTGATTTTGTGAATTTGCCAAAATAAATGTCTTTTTGCTTTAATTTCAAACCTTGTCTATTGTTTGTTATACTGTGGGGATTATTAGGCATCAAACATTAAAAACAAATACAATGTGTCATTTACAAAGGACACAAACTCCTTGGGGGGGGAAATTTGGTGTGCCAACATGGTAAACAATTTAAATAACCAAAAATAACAAAAAAACATCATAACTTGACCCAAACAAAAAATATAACAAGTACCAAAGTGAAAAAAATGGGGACATAACTAGAAACACCAAAAAAAAAGTAGAAGATGAACATTAACTAAAAATAATATTAATATATACATGTGGAGGACCAAAAAAAAATGCCACATCTGGGCTAGCAAACATTTTAAAAAGAATACATCACAAGCAACAAATTTCACATTTCAGTATGGGACAACTCAGTTGAAATAGCATCAGCAAGAGAACGGGTTTATTCTAGCAAGAGAACAATGAATAAAACGACGCAATAAACGACACAATAGATCTTTCAAATGACGAATGTGCCATATCCCAAACAAACGCGAGTTTTACCTGAACGAGCGCTCCCGTCCCCTCATTTTGTCTGAGCATGCGCAGGTTTTTTGTACGATGCTTTTGTGTACTAACCAGCGAACATGTCCGACGGACAGGTTTCCAGCGGACATGTTTCTTAGCAAGTCTAGAAATATTTGTCTGCTGGGAAACGGTCTGCTGGACAAATGTACGCTGGAAATGGTACGCTAGGCCCTACACACGACCGAACTTGTCCGCTGAAAAGAGCCCGCGGACCAGTTTCAGCGGACATGTTCGGTCGTGTGTACGGGGCCTAAGTAAGCAAGCTGTGTAATACTATACACAACTTACTTACTAGATCACGTGATGGCTATTCAGCATGGCCTGGGTTGGATGCAGAGTTAAACCACAGCACGTCAGATGTCATATGACATTACTTTAGCCAATCTATGCCCTCCCTTCCAGGCCATTCAGAATGGAGTGCACCGTCAGTCAGGCATGTGTTCCACCTCTAGGAGGATGAGATGCTTGACTGAAAGCTGCCAATGCTTTGAATGGTATGGAAATGGAGGTAGCGTAATAGCCATCATCATCTATCCTTTCAGTCTCACAGTTGTATTTATATATGTTCTGTCTAACTAATCATTTATTCCTGCTGCCATACTAGCTATTACAATCCCTCCCCTTTCATACAATTTTAAATTGGAGTCCAATATCAGTCAAGCATCTGATCTGCCTATGGGGAAGAAGCTCACGTCTGATTGAGAGCGCACTCTGTTCAAATTAGCCTGGAATGGAGAGCATAGATTAGCTAAAGCAATGTCACAGGACATACTGTAGGGCTCATTGTCGTGTGGCTCAGCCCCTCCCAGTCCATACTGTGATAATAGGGATGGAGATCATTTGACCTTGGCAGAGAAAAAATAAAGAAAGTACAGACAACATTATTATTAATTGTGTGCCCTATCTAAGTGGAGGCAGATATATGAGCTACTTTTAGTAGCTCATATAAATTTAGACATACATGATCCAAAATGATGTTTGATACTAAGCAAGATGTGGCAGTGATCAGATATCAGATGATTTAGGCTATAAAATCCAATAGGATGATGTCTACATGTGTCTACGCTATGTCTTATACCAACACCGGGGTGACTTTAATACAAAAACTGCCAAGCTGACTACTTCTAGACACCTAGAGGTTAAATATAGGAAAGTATATAACCTTGCTAGTCATGATAGCCAATTACCCTTACCCTTAGGACTTATAGTTTAAATGTTTTCACTAAAACAGCAGTGCAAAACTGAATGGCTGTCTGCTTGTGGCACTGGCAATAGTCACAACTTGCAAGTCATGGTTGCTGACTAAGTATGACCAACATCAAACAAAGCAATACGCTTTTTGTTCTACTCTGGCCCAGGCCTGCTTGGACAAATCAAAAGTAGCCTGGGTGTTTTACCCCCTTACCTTTATCAGGTAATTATTTGTCATTGATAAAGTAAACAATAATCCCTGACATACACATAGGGGGCACATACCATCTGCTCATTACTCAGCATTGCTGTAATTACCAGTCCATCTCACTCCATTTTGTCAGTTAAATCTTCAAACACACTTTATGTATGCTCTTTGCCATCTATCCCATGCAGAAAGGTTCATGTAAAAATATTGTTAATGCTAAGAAGTTTTCTTCAGCAGCCAAAAGGTCCAAACATGATTTGGAGGTCTGAAGGCAATTGTTAAACAAGAAGTGGAAGTTACATAATATATGGTTCAGGTAGTGCCACCCTAACAGCATAATGGGCCCCTGGGCAAAGTAATACACTGGGACCCCTACCAGGGAGATGGTGACCTATGCGTGCCTCTCCAAACAGTGGGTGTTGCTAAATTATGCTACATATTGGCTGTGGCTTTTTAGCCTGGTTAGAAATATTAGCCTGATTTCTTACAATTTAAAAAAAAAAAATCATATATTTTTTCATTATTTTTAATCTTAATGTTCAATTAATTTTGAAACATTTTGGGGTGTCTTTGGTGAGATAGCAGGGATCTAAACAGACCCCTGAAATCTCACTGTTGAGAGAGAGAGAAATGGGCTGTGGAAACACATTCCCCAGTTCCTTTCTGCAGCCTCAGCTTCACTACAGATGACTAAACAGGAGACAGAGGCTCTTGTCCATTCATAAACTTAAAGTGGAACTTCAGTCCTTTTTTCAACTTTCCATCTATTAAATCCCTTGTTGTTTTAACTTTGGATAGTAAAACATTTTTTTTCTGTCAGTAAATACTTTATACAGCTCACTTCATGTTTCTTGTCTGGTAAAAAGCCTAGGCTTATGACATCATGCACAGCCCTCTCTCACTCTTGTGAGAGTTTGCCGGAAGGGAGGGAGAATGAATGAGTCTGCAGAGCTAGACGTGTGCCTCTGTATGTCTATGTAAATCCAGGAAGTCAACTGGCAGCCGCTTACGCTGCCCACAGTTAAAATGGTTGCAGCCAGACTCAGTGGAGAGAGATTTCTGTAGCATATTTGGCAAATACAATATCACAGTATATATAAAATAATATGCAAAGTGGTTGCAGGGAAGCTTCAGAATGGCAAAGATGTTTTTATTATGAATTATGTGAGCAGACTGCAGTTCTTCTACAAGCATAGTAATAAAAGTTTCCTATGGTTCAGTTATAAATGAATATAGTCAGTGATTGGTACCAATCACATGCTGTGTTCACTTTGAAAAGCAGGGGCTGGTAAATTACATGTTTTCTAGCCCCTTCCCCTCTCTCCATACTAAAGATCCCCCTCTGTGCCTGCAGCTGCTGCCAGCAGAAGAGGAAAGGAGAAAAGTCTGTAGCGCTGCAGGGAGGGGAGGGCACACAGGCAAGAGGGGTGATATGTTAGTGATCAGTGCAACGGGTGGGAGAAATAGCTGGAATTAATCTTCTGTGACTCACTCTGGAGCAGCTGAATGCCGGCGGCAGGGAGAAGGAAATGCTGGCTTTTACCTGCTGCAGGGTGAGTCACAAAAGATTGATTTCAGCAATTTCCTCCACCTTCCGCATTGATCCCCTGCTTAAAACACATGCTATTCCCCCTCTTGGGGAAAGGGGGGGGGCAACTGCAGGAGTCCCCATGCAACAGGGGGTGCTTGTGGGATCAGACAGCCCTGCGTTCAGGACGCTCACTACCAGCAAACCTTAGTGATGGAAACCTCTGGATTCTGGATGTAGTGGGTTACAGAAAACTCAGCTTAAAGTAAACTGTGTAAATGTTCTGACTTAAACATGGTTGCATTCTTTTATGGGTGGCATTAGGAGCATATAGGTTACTCCTACTTGTTTCCTTGAATAATGTATTGCAGTTTGAACAGCACAAAAGGATACCTTTTTAACCCATTCACAATTCTCTGCATTGGCATTTTAGGGGAATTGTCCAGGGTTTCCCAGGTCCAGTACATGTAACATAAGGTCACTTCAGTGTTCAGTACCAACCACATGGGGATGCTAAATGTGTCTGAAAGGTAGTCTAGTTCATGACTGCAGGCAACTCACTTCATTTGATGACATGTCACTACTGTCACACTTAGTATGGGCCAGCTGTTGAATACAATTGTTAACAGTGATACTGCTTTTTCCAGGTGCTAGATCTTCTTCAGGTATTTCCACCCAGCCTAGGCAATGAACTGCAAAGCTCTGAAAAAAAAAAAAAAAAATTATGTAAAAAAATAATCGTTTTTCACCTACTGTATAAGCTAGGCGTAATCAATAAATCAATAATTACATTAATCTACTAGCTAGAGGGCTTTATTTTTTATATATCACGTATCCTATGTCCTGTAGTTTTGTAGGAGTCAGTCACCGTGTGCAGCAGGGGTGCAAGTATTTGACACTCTTCGATAACCATACAGGCCAGAGATCTACAACACATAGAGCTTCAAGACATAAGCCACTGGAAAGGTAAGTATATATTTTCTTTTAGAGGCTAAATTAGTTTAGGTTGGTGCTATCAATGTACTGTACTGTGGTAGAAGTAGTATTGGCACATTACTATCCACAGGAAATGCAAGCTTTGCCTGTCCCTTTAATTCCCTGTCACTAGTTTACAGTGTAGGCCAAGTACGCAGGAAGGCTTCCACTTCTCTCTTCTTCTGCTGGGCTCTGCATTGACCAGAGCGAAAATGAGAAGTGGAAGCTTTCTGTGCTGGGTCTTTGTTTACGAGTGACAGCAGTGATCAGTTGAGCTGTCACTGCTTCTGCAGAGCAGATGTCTGACTGGGGAATTATTTAACTACAGGAGGTATCCATCACTCCTCAACCCTCGGCCCCTGACCGGCTGAGCTGTCATTGCATCTTTATGGGTTATTGCGATTAAATTCTAAATTGAGAATGACTAAACATATTTAGTTGTAGGAAGGTTAGCTACAATGGAGATTGAGCACTTTCAGAAAGGGATGGAGGAGGGAAATTTAAGGGTATTGTTTGGAGGGGACAGAGACAGGGGCGGTCGGTCCATTAAGGGCGCACAGGCACCGTCCCCTCAGTCACGCCGCCCCATATATGACAAATGGATAGATTCATGCATTGCATTGCATGAATCTATCCAAGGCCACCGCGGTCACCACCGACAACCCCTATTCAGGTGTCCGGATACTTTTCGGATGTTGGGCACCTGAATTTCAGCGGCAGGGTGTTTTTTTAACCACTTAAGCCCCGGACCTTTATGCAGCTAAGGGCCCAGGCCAGGTTTTGCGATTCGGCACTGCGTCGCTTTAACAGACAATTGCGCGGTCGTGCGACATGGCTCCCAAACAAAATTGACGTCCTTTTTTTCCCACAAATAGAGCTTTCTTTTGGTGGTATATGATCACCTCTGCGGTTTTTATTTTTTGCGCTATAAACAAAAATAGAGCGTCAATTTTGAAAAAAATTCAATATTTTTTAATTTTTGCTATAATAAATATCCTCCAAAAACATATATCAATTATTTTTTTCCTCAGTTTAGGCCGATACGTATTCTTCTACCTATTTTTGGTAAAAAAAATCACAATAAGCGTTTATCGATTGCTTTGCGCAAAATGTATAGCATTTACAAAATAGGGGATAGTTTTATTATTTTTATTTTTTTTACTACTAATGGCGGCGATCAGCGATTTTTTTCGTGACTGCGACATTATGGCGGACACTTTGGACAATTTTGACACATTTTTGGGACCATTGTCATTTTCACAGCAAAAAATGCCTTTCAATTGCATTGTTTATTGTGAAAATGACAGTTGCAGCTTGGGAGTTAACCACAGGGGGCGCTGAAGGAGTTAGGGTTCACCTAGTGTGTGTTTACAACTGTAGGGGGGTGTGGCTGTAGGTCTGACATCATCGATCCTCCCTATAAAAGGGATGACTCGATTGATGCAGCTGCCACAGTGAAGCACGGGGAAGCCATGTTTACATACGGCTCTCCCCGTTCTTCAGCTCCGGGGAGCGATCGCGAGGGGGCAGCTAGAAACGAATAGCCGCACCCTCGTCCCGGATCGCTCCCTGCGGGTTTCCGACCGCCGCATGTATCGGGGGGGGGGGGGTCCCGATCCGACCCCGGGAAAGGCGAGGACGTACATGTACGCCCATATGCCTGTACGTGCCATTCTGTGGACGTACATATACATGCGGCGGGCGTTAACCGGTTAAAGCTCCTGATTAGAGCTATAGGCTCTAATAAGCTTAAAAATAGGTAGACTTGGAGCGCAATGCATTGCGCTTGCAGTCAACCCAGTTGTGTTAGAAAAGCAAATGAATATTTGCTTTTCTAAAACTGAATCGCCAATCGGGAGGCGTGGGTCGAATACCGGTCACCTGATAGGCTGAAGGCATAGGCAATTCAATGTGTGTTGCATTAAGCCCATTAATTTGAACAGGCTGAAAATGCACCAAAAAACTCCTGTATTAAAAATTGTATTGTAACTGCACTGCCCTCATGTTGTAAAGTGCTGCGCAAACTGTTAGTGCTCCATAAATCCTTTATAATAATAATAATAATAATAATAATGTACTATTTTTTGTAACACAACATACTACAATGCACGGTACTGTGTTAGGGTACATTGTGGTACACTACAACACATGTCTATTGCCAATGTACACTGGGGTGCCATTCAAAGGATAAGTGTACTTATCCTTTTATTTTAGCCTCCTGGCTGAATAGACAAACACTACCCTACCATAGAGGTGCTTCCACGGGATCACCGTTGCATCATCTACATTACTTTGCCACCTGCAACTGTAATTCGGGTGTTGAACAAAGATGATTTTTTTTTTCTGTTGGGAGCCCGTTGAAATGTTTGCTTTGGGACCCTGTTATTTTTATTTATGATACTGTATATGGGTTATATTGTGTATCTTATATTTTCACTAATAAATTGTGTTGTCCGCACTTAAACAGTGGTATCTTCTGGTGTGTAGCCTGCATATCTGGCCCCACCAGATCACAAGTATCCTCTTAATGGTTTCCTGATACACCAGGTAAAAAATAAAGGAATAAAAGCCTGAAAAAAGAATAACAATACACCCATAACATCTAAGGACTGGTAAACTGCAATATACAGTATACATTTTTGGGGTTTTGTATAAAATATTTCGAAACTTGGTTCTATAATAGTTCCCTTGCTACCAAAGTGCACAGTGAATAGATATCTTATAAAGATGTTACCTTACAGCTTGGATCATTGATATTGTGAAATAAATCATCATCATGCCATGGTAGCGAAAGCCTATCAAAACAGACAAATAAGTGTCAGCTTTTACACATTTTAGCCATTGTAACGTTGCAATGCAAACAACCACTTGCTCTATACAAAGTCACCACACAGGAGCAGAAATCCAAAATGTTTCATGCACAAAAAGTAAGCCCACTACACCAACAGGGATTTAGTCTGACACATCACCACCTGCTAACTTAAAGATAAATTAGAATGTGTTCCCTACCTTCTGCCCGATGTAGATACTGTTCCAGGAGAGGGCCGAGCTGAAGAAACATCACTGACTGAAGTCCTAAGGACTTTCTGTGCATAAGAATAAAATGTAACTATTTTGCCTTTATATGTTTTTGTTTTCTTTAACACTTTGCTTATGTAAATTTTAGAGTGTGAAGAAACTGGCCTGTGTAGAACAGTACAGTCATGTATTCCTACCCCAAAGCGCTAACACATTTTGCTAATTAAAATTTTAGAGTGCGAAAATAGTGATCCACATAGTGCATTACAGTGTTGTATTCTTACCACAAAGCTCTAGCACAGAGATTCTTAACTTTTTTTTTACAAATTACAGACCCTCCAATGGATTGCCCAATATGTCCATCTACCTCTACCCCTAACTGTTGAAATCATCATCAGTCCTGCTGGGTACAAGTATGGCTTTCAAAGCTGTCAATAGCTAGATTTTACTTTGCATATAGACAACGTGAAACAGAATAACTAAAATCATAAGAATTTATAATATTTATAAGAAATTTTAATTAATATATTTATATAAATTTGGCTAATAGAGACAAGCTAGCTACTAGTGAATTTTTTTGCCGTTTTGTGCAATCAAACATGGAATTGAGGTCCAGTTACTGAGAATCTTACATGTCAGCTGACATGTCCATTTTGATTTCATATTCAATAATGCAGAGAATTTCAATTTTTTTCTAGTCTTATACTTGCATCATTAGCGATACATAACCCTAAGGTTATGTATCGCTACATGTCCGACCGTGTGTATGGCCTAGCGAACAGGTTTCCAGCGGACAAAAGTTTCTTAGCATGTCCGATGGTTAGTACACCTAAATCGGACATGTCCGCTGGTTATAACGTTTAACCAGCGTCCCGAAATCCCGCTCATGCGTCGAATTGATTCGACGCATGCGTGGAAGCATTGCACTTCCGTGTTTGAGAACGTCGGTGTCTTCTACATCACCGCGTTCTCTGTCCGCGGGGATTTTGGTCTGATGGTGTGTACACACATCAGACCAAAAGCTCCCAGGAGACATGTCCGATGAAAACGGTCCGCGGACCGTTTTCATCGGACATGTCTCCTCGTGTGTACGGAGCCTTAAGGGTACTCCCACCCCAGTTAAGATCCTCTAACATCTTCCTTGTTTGGTACGGTGATCCATTTACAATTGTCTGTGTTTTATGGTACGTCTAATATTAACTTCACCTAGTATTACCGTAATTATTTTCCAGTAGTAGTAGTAATATTAACCTAGTATTAATTATCTTCCAGCACACAATCTGTATATCAATGCCCTATGCAGAGGATAGATTAATGTATGGTTAAAGTTTGTAGATGCATCTTCCCCATGATCACCACTCTGATCTTCATAGGGGAGTTAAAGACTGTTGTGGGAGCACTGGAGACTTGATCGGAAACTCTTTTGAGCGTGCACTGATAAAATAACAGCCATGAATACCCCTTTACTGCCCTGTCTATAGCTATTATGGTGTGGTGAGAGGATGAAGATAAACCCTTGTTTGCGGGTTTGTTTTCTTCTACTAATGCTCATGGGTGACTGTAGAGCTGCTCCTGTATGTGAATGGGTATCCACCTGGTTCCTAGTCTTATCTTGCTCCTTAATGAGCCTGGGACTGCTGTGGTGGCATGACTGATGGTAGATGCCATGTTGACCTCCTGCTCCGAGACTGTAAAAGACAAGAGTGCTCAGCTCTGAGCTCTTCCAGGTTCAGAGCTGTCAAAATTCCCAGCGCCGATGCTTTGTATACAGGCAAATTGTGACTCTCTGTCCCAAATCTTTTTAAACTGACAGGAGACATATAAAGGGTTTAGTGGACCTTGATGTCTCGAAAAATGTTGGACTGGCACATTGCTCTTGTGATGGCAATAACAAAAAAAAAAATACTTATAAAAAAACCTGCCTTGCCCCTCACCAACTACATGATTAAAGGAATTATCCAATCTAATCCTGAACATGACAGCATATTCCCCCTGAGGAGTGAGGGTTATAAATCTTAGTTTTACTACTACTTTACCTGCTTGAGGATAAGAAGACTGCAGCTCAGCTGCAGAAGGATGACCTATTTCATATAGCCAGGTCCCACAAAGACCTCAGAACTTACACAATCCCCCATAGGGGACATTTGCAGCTCCATTATGTCCTGCCTGCTGACTGTTCAGGGGACTAAGGGACCTTCTGGCGATAAATACTTTTACCTGAGCAGAAAGGAGGGGTACTCAGAAACACAGACATGGTGGGTAGGGGGGTTATAGGGGGCTATAAAACAAAACAAAAAAATCTGTTTGCAGTGTCCCAACCTCCTGTCGGCTGCAGTATAATCCGAATGTTTTAGAATCTTTTTATTTATTTGTCCCTCGATGGATGATAAAGAAATATACTCAAGCATCCAGACTCTGCCTATAATAAAATTATCAAGTTTGGGTGAACCAACCCATTAAAGTTCAGTAACATCACCCTTCAATTTCCACTATATTCAGTGTCAAGAGATCGGTATCAAGAACCATCAGTACCTCGCACCAAAAAACAATGTAGAGCTTATGTACTTAACATGAGAAAATACCTTTTCCTGAACAGTACTCAGACTAGGAGATATTCCCGAATTGTACATTGGGTGCTGCCACTGAGTGGTTCCTGTTGGCACATGCCAGTAATAGGTGCCAGAGGAATCACGGATTGTTCTCCAACCTGGAGGAAGATCAGGATCAGCCTCAAGATTCTGGTCACTCCAAAGGTTATCTGCAGAAAAACCATACAATGTCATTTACAATGTAAATCTAGAAACACTGGACTACACTATTATATAAAATGTGACAAAAATACCCATGTTTGTTAAAATGACTGCCAATTCTACAAAATATAATCTAAATCAAGTTAGGGACATATTTAAAATCTACACACAAATTGCATTATAATTTACACGTAATGATTATATTTGTACTTGTTTAACCACTTAAGCACCCGCTCACGTATATATACGTCGGCAATTTAAAGATGGCTATCTCGGTAATGACAGCAGCTGCTGCCACAACCGAGATATCCATCTTTCCTGTGAGCGGTCCTGTTAATGATAATGGTGGTCTCCGCGGCGGATTCGCTGCAAGATCATCGTTATCGGTGGTGGGAGAGGGGCCCCCCCTCCCGTGCCCTCCGCCGCTTACCGGAGCCGTCGGCAGCGGCGGAGGCGATCGGGTCCTTTAGCCTGCATTGCTGGGATACGAGTGAGGGCAAGATGGCCCCCATCTGTGTCCATAGCATAGCAGGGCGGAAGCAACGTCAAAACGTCACTTCCGCCCATGCTTCTTAAAAGGCATATTTTCCTGTTGTCATTTTTTCAAATGACAATTTTTTTTTTTTTTTATTGCATTTAAGTCTAAATATGAGATCTGACGTCTTTTTGACCCCAGATGTCATATTTAAGAGGACCTGTCATGCTTTTTTCTATTCCAAGGGATGTTTAATCACTTTTATTCCTATTACAAGGAATATATATATTTTTTTTAAACAGTGTAAAAATTAATAAAATAAAAAATAAATAAATAAGAAAACTTTTTTTTAAAGCGGTGTTCAAACAGTACAAGTGAGGTATCGCCACGATCATTAGAGGGAGAGCAATAATTATAGCCCTAGACCTCCTCTGTAACTCAAAAGATGCAACCTATAGAATTTTTTAAACGTCGCCTATGGTGATTTTTAAGGGTAAAAGTTTGACGCCATTCCACGAGCGGGCGCAATTTTGAAGCGTGACATGTTGGGTATAATTTTAATCGGCGTAACATTATCTTTCACAATATAACTTTACTGTTGTCTTATTTAATTCAAATAAGTGCATTTTTTCCAAAAAAGTGCGCTTGTAAGACCCCTGCGCAAATACGGTGTGATAAAAAGTATTGCAATGACCGCCATTTTCTTGTCTAGGATGTTAGAATTTTTTTTTTAAATATATATAATGTTTGGGGGTTCTAAGTAATTTTCTAGCAAAAAAAAACAGTTTTAATCTTGTAAACACCAAGTCTGAAAAACAGGTCCTTAAGTGGAATTCACACCAGAAACTGCACGTTTAATTCACATTTTTGCATGCACAGTGATGCCCAATTGACACACGTTTTTACATGCATTTGCAGCATATTTTTTGTGTGAATTATACCCATAGGATAACCTGGATTTTGGACTGTCTATGCAGTTAGAGTGCAGTGAAAAATGCATCCCACTGCATCTGATGTGAATAGACCCTAAGGGGCAGATCCACAGAGAGAGTACGCCGGCGTATCTACTGATACGCCGGCGTACTTTCAAATTTCCCACGTCGTATCGTTGTTTTGAATCCTCAAAACAAGATACGAAGGCATCTGGGTTAGCCTTCAGATCTAAGATGCAATTCTTCGGCGTCCGCTGGGTGGCGTTCCTGTCGTTTTCCGCGTTGAGTATGCAAATTAGCTATTTCCGACGATCCACGAACGTACGAGCGGCCGTCGCATTCTTTTACGTTGTCTCTAGTCGTCTTTTTCCGGTGTATAGTTAAAGCTGCTGTTTCGTGGCGTATAGTTAGACCTGCTATGTTAAGTATGGCCGTCGTTCACGCGTTTTATTTGAATTTTTTTTTCGTTTGCGTAAGTTGTCCGTGAATCGCGGGATGGACGTAAGTTACGTCCAAGTCAAAACAATGAAGTCCTTGCGACGTCATTTCGCGCAATGCATGGCGGGAAATTTAGGGACGCTGCATGCGCAGTTCGTTCGGCGCGGGGACGAGCTTCATTTAAATGAAACAAGACCCCCCTACTCGCCGATTTGAATTAGGTGCCATTACGCCGCAAGAGATACACTACGCCGCCATAACTTACGGCGCAAAATCTCTGTGGATTCAAAGCTGGCAAAAGTAAGTTACAGCGGCGTAGCGTATCTCACATACGCTGCGCCCATCTAATTGTATGTGGATCTGCCCCTAAATGTGCAGCACTTCTTAGTTCCTTTTTATTCCCTCTTTATTGATTTTCTCAAATTATAAACAGAAATAATATTTAGTTCTTAGTTCTGTGACAGATCCAAGGTTCAATTCACTTGCAAAGAAGGTGCCGGCAGTTGTGGCATAGGAGAAAAAATAGCCAGGCAGATGCAATTTAGCTACACATTAATGCTAAACTTAACTAATGTGGACCATAACAATGTTATTGTACAATTTTCCTTTAAATTGAGCAAAACCATATAATATGAGGTCAAACCTAAACACTTTAAAATTTGTATGCAATCAGGCCAGCCCTTGCACTCAATAGTTGATGGTAAGTCTAAGGCCCCGTACACACGGGAGGATTTATCCGCGGATACGGTCCAGCGGACCGTTTCCACGGATAAATCCTCTCGAGGATTTGCGCGGATTTTGATGCGATGGAGTGTACTCACCATCGAATCGAAATCCGCGCCGAAATCCTCTGGCGATGACGTGTCGCGCCGTTGCCGCGATGATGACGCGGCGACGTGCGCGACGCAGTCATATAAGGAATTCCACACATGCGTCGAATCATTACGACGCATGCGGGGGATCCCTTTGGATGGATTGATCCGGTGAGTCTGTACAGACCAGCGGATCAATCCGTTGGGATGGATTCCAGCGGATAGATTTGAAGACATGTCTTGAAATATTTATCTGCTGGAAATCCATCGCATGGGAGAAAAATCTGCGGAAACAGATCCGCTGGATTGTACACACCACAGAATCTATCCGCTGAAACCCATTCGCTGGGATTTTTCAGCGGATAGATTCTATCGTGTGTATGGGGCCTAAGGCTACTGTCACACTGGGGCGTTGTGCCGCCGGCGGTAAAACGCATAATTTTTAGCAGCGCTTTACCATAGTTTTTGTGGTGCTATTTGGCCGCTAGCGGGGCTCTTAAGCCTTGCTAGCGGCCAAAAAAGGGTTAAAACCGCCTGCAAAGCGCCGCTTTGCCAGCGGCACTGTCCATTGATTTCAATGGGCAGGGTTGCTGTAGGAGTGGCGTTTACACTGCTCCTACAGCGCCTCAACGATGCGGCTGGCAGGACATTTTTGAGCGTCCTGCCAGGGCACCGATCCAGTGTGAAAGCCCTCTGGCTTTCGTGCTGGAGTGAAAGGAGCGGCTCTTTCAGGGCGCTATTTTTTATCTCTATAGCGCCCCACTGTGAAAATAGCCTAAAGGAAATTGAACAAGAAAATTGTATAATGTATGGCCAGCTTTAGCCTGTCGCCTTTCAGTTGCAAAACAGACAGGAAGTTTTATGCTAATATTTCAGAATGAAAATTGCACCATAATATATATACTGTATATGTATACTGCTTTACAAAATGTGTGCCAAGAAAACTATCTTCAGGGTCTTTTTGCCCTTAATCTGTACATACATGGGTCCTGTATGTTAACGCACTCCTTCAGTTTTCAGTTCCTACATGTCGGTGTCAGAATCTGAGTAGTCGTTTAGAAGAACAAAGGCTGCAGCAGCAACGACATGGACTCTATAGCTACATTTGTTTAACAGAGTGCAATGCAATCATTTTGATGGTTGTTTGTGATTGTGTGACAGCGAGCACTTTTCTTTAAAGCTCATGTATGCAAGTCCATAAGGCTGCTATAAACAGAAACAGTCACTCACCAGAAACACTATTTGTATGTATCATATGAAAATCCCCCTGCATTAAATTATACAATTAGAAATAAATACATTTATGAGCAGATCACTCAACCAGGGGTATCTGAATTTAACTGAATAGAATGTCACATCTCCTTTTTATTACATATAAGAAAACTGATCCACATAAATCATGATCTAGCTAAATGAGATATGCAAAATAGTTAGAGATCCTGCTGGTTTATGTAGCTGTAAATAAATAATGGCATCCCTTCTACAAATTCTTTAGTCACCAACCATGCTGCTTGATAATAATTATCATTAAATCGGAATGTGGTACAGTATTGCCCTAGAAATTAGCCCACAAGTACTGTAAGATATACAGTATATGGCCCTGGTAAAGAACATTGAAAAATTAGATACAATAAAAATGATGGTGCTTCTTTGTTGTATTATTAGGTCAAGCTGTATTTTCTATAAGATCAGTTCCTATTTCTTGCCATCTACTGAATAAATCTAAAAATACACTAAGGTTAGCCCGCTTTCCCCTGTAAACTCAATCATGTTGACACACTGCAGCTTAAACCCTATTAGAGAATTGGAAAACCGTCTCCTAGCTACAAGATACGTCATGTCAAAATCACACTGTGCAGGGACTTGCCATGTTATATTAGCTGTAAATAACACAGGGCTTTATAAGCAGATAGTTGTGTGAAAAAGCCAACCTTGCAGAAGATAACATGACGAAATGCAATAAATGTAAGCTGCCTAAATTTAAGCAGTGCGACTTTCACTTCTACAAATGTGGTCATGAATCTGTGCTGCAAGTGTGATATGTTTTATCTGCAGTGTTAGATCTAAGGTACTGCTGCCTCTGACTGCTAGTCTCAGAAGATTTTAAGTGAGATTTTGTGATGTCACAAATGTGCTGCTCACAGTTTGCTTCCTCTTGTCAGACCCTTCAGCTAGACCAAGTCCTGTCTACCAAAATGGCCACCAGAGAGATACATTGTAGAACAAGGCATGATAAGTCAGAAAGATCAAGCAATACTCAGGACCAGGCTCACTGGTAGGGAAGTACTGGCATTTCCTCCCTTCCAAGCCTGGGTTCCATTGTCAAAATACCATGTCTCAATTATCTCACCCCCAGTCATGAATGGAAAAACTAAAAAGGTCAGGCCATGCGCTCGATCTCATTTTCAAACAAGATTTGGAAATTGACGTCCTGGGAAATGAGCCGCAACCATGGACCGATCACCATGCCATCAAATTCACAATCACCAAAAATGCCAGCCCCAAAAAAAACGACAAAACCGGTGACAACTCACTGGACTAGATCTCAGAAGAAGCTCCACTCGGAACTCTTCAAAACACTAGGGAACAAAATAAAAACAACCCAACAAAAACAAACAGCCACAGAAACACTTGACGCCATCAACAAGGCGCTACTACAGTCAGCTGACTTAGTAGCACCAAAACGCAAAACTTGCATCCGGAAAAACAACTCCAGCTGGTTTAATGACCAGCTGACGTTGCTAAAGCAAGAGCGTAGAAGAGCAGAAGCTGCGTGGAAAAGGTGCTCTTCAGATAAAAACCACACCATTTACAAGATAATAACAAAGAAATATCACAAAGAAATCTTCACGGCCAAAAAAAATCATTTCTCCAACATCATCGCAAATGCCCTTAACCGCCCCCGAGAACTCTTCAAGCTGGTCACTCAGACTATGAATCCAGCTTGTTTAGAGGCCCCCAATTCTGATTCACAAGAATTTTGCAACAAATTATCGGATTATTTCATTAATAAAATTGAAAAAATCCGTGAAAGTATTCAGCAAAATGGAACCGTCACCAACTCCCCCCCAAATCACAAACCTAATACCCACATAAATCCGTCGCAACCACCAAAATTCACTCTAAAACCCAATTCCATCGATGCCACTAAAAACATCATCGGGACTCTGCGTAATAGCACAGCACCCAATGATATCATCCCCACTAAACTGCTGAAAGAAAGTGCCGATATACTGGCACCAGCTATCACGCAGCTCATTAACCAATCATTCAAGGAGGGCATGGTGCCCACCTTGCTAAAACAAGGTACAATAAAACCAATTCTAAAAAAAACTACCCTCGACCCCAAAGACCCAAACAACCGGAGGCCCATAACAGCTCTAAATGTCTTCTCCAAGGTAATGGAGAAAGTAGTCGTACAACAGCTGCAACTGCATTTAGACACCCATAAATTACTCGATCCGTTTCAATCAGGCTTCCGTTCGGGTCACGGAACAGAAACGGCGCTGCTTAAAATATGGGATGACGCTCTAGAGGCCACAGGCGAAGGAGAATCTTGTCTCCTGATACTGCTGGACCTAAGCGCGGCTTTTGACACTGTAGACCACGGACTACTACTGGCTAGGCTAGCTGAAGTAGCCGGAGTCGCTGAATGTGTTTTACCCTGGTTCTCCTCCTTCTTGGAAAACCGATCACAAATAGTGAAACTGGGGTCTTTCACTTCTGAAAAACGTACGGTGTCATGCGGAGTCCCTCAGGGATCTCCCTTATCGCCCGTATTGTTTAATATCTATCTTCGCCCTCTCTTTGAAATCATCAGTAACCAGAAGTTACTTTACCACTCCTATGCAGACGACACACAACTGTATTTCCGCATCTGCAACAAAAAGGATCATTCTCTTGGACTAGAGAAATGCCTCACTCTAATAGATAACTGGATGACAAACAGTTATCTTAAACTCAACGGTTCGAAAACAGAACTTCTCCTGTTTCACGCTAACTGGAAAAATCACCCCGTGTCAACATGGACTCCCCCACCCATTCTGGGTAAAACTATCACCCCTAGCACCAAAGTCAAAAGTCTGAGTCATTTTCGATACCTACATGACAATGGATGCACAAATAGGGTCAGTAGTCAGCGGATCCCACCATCTGCTGCGCCTACTACGCAGACTCACACCCTTTATCCCGAAAGAGGACATTGTGTATTCAAGGCAACGCCCCCCAATATCTATGCGAAAAAATAAAAGCCCATAACCCCAATCGCATTCTGCGATCCACCAATCAAAACCTCCTCCAGATACCCAAGGCCAGATTCAAGTCCAAAGGAGATCGAAGATTTGCAGTCCAGGGACCTCGCCTTTGGAATGCACTACCAACCACCATCCGACTGGAGTCGGACCACTTGGCCTTCAGGAGAAAGATTAAAACCCATCTCTTCTGAGGTCAAGGGGTTCCTTACCCATGAAATGGATACAGCGCCCAGAGGCGATTCAGTTCGCATGTGTTGCGCTTTACAAGTCTCTCTCTCTCTCTCTCGATTGAAGCACACTACTGAATTATATGAACCAAAATATAGTATAAATAGTTTTATTAAAACAAAGAGGGCATGACATATACATAGTAAGATAGTGTGATAATACTCATGGGTTTCAATGATAACAATCTAGATATTACATAATAGTACATGATTAGTCCAACATAACACACATGGTAATGTATAGCGATTGTGGGTCTCAGTACATAAAATCTAGAGGGTACATAATAGTACATATTTATCTCAGGTTAACAACCATAGTAATAAATCTTAGATATGTGGACCGGCTTTATAGTGGTAACATATAGACAGAAAGGTAATAATATTTTGGTTCATTAAAGTAGAATATTGAAATGCAGATATTAAACATATACACTGACACATCATCATTTAACGTCTCTACGCGTTTCATTTTCATCAGACAAACCGATCGTGTGGGGGCCCCATCAGTTTTTTTCCCCATCAGTGAAAAAACTTACAACCTGTTTTAAAATTATCTGATGGTTAAAAAACCAATGTGAAAAAACGATCGTCTGTGGGGAAATCCATTGGTTAAAAATCAACGCATGCTCAGAATCAAGTCGACGCATGCTCGGAAGCATTGAACTTCATTTTTCTCAGCACGTTGTTGTGTTTTACGTCACCGCGTTCTGACACAATTGTTTTTTAAACTGATGGTGTGTAGGCAAGACTGATGAAAAAATCCATCAGACCGTTTTCATCGGATGAACCGATCGTGTGTAAAGGGCATAAGAATAAACTACAGTAAGGTGCAAAATGCAAAAAACATGTAATATTGAAATAACAGTGTAGAGTACTAGTAAACAAAATACTCAGTGATAAAGTGCATATAAAAATATCATAAAAAAATGTGACACGTAATAAAGTGCAATAATAAAGTGCAAGGTGCAAAACAGTGCCTGTGAAATCCTAAAATAGATGCATGACCATGCATATGCCATTTATCTTACATCAACACAAAAGAATGAATAAAATGGTATCAGTCTCTCCTGGGACTGTCATATACAATTTGTTTGTTGGCCACCTAAGGACGGGGTGGTTCTTTGGACATTTATTTGTTACATCTATTATACCACCATTGTCATGCATCAATTTTAGAATTTCACACTTGTTTTGCACCTTGCACTTTATTATGTGTCACGGTTTGTGATATTTTTATATGCACTTTATTTTGTTTACTTATTAGTATTCTACACTGTTATTTCAATATTCTATGTTTTTTTGCATTTTGCACCTTACTGTAGCTTACTCTTGGTTAATAACAGAGAACTCACAGTGCAGCATCACTATTACTCACTGGTACATTTTTTTTTTTTGCTGCCCTAGGCCTGACTAAACTTGTGCACCCCCGAATTTAAATATGACCACCGTTCCTGTCAAGACCACACCCCTTCCCACTCAAAAACCCGCCCTGAAATTTTACAGTGGGGACATGGAAATAGATTCACTTAATTTTCAGAGATTTTCTCTCACTTTCTGTTTTGCTATGGTGCAGGAAATGAAGGGAAATCTCCCCAATGGGACAGGGATGGCAAAAAAAAAAAAACTGACAGGGGTTATAACCCTCCCTTACTCTATCCAAAATGAAAAAAAGTGTTTCCTATAGTTCTACTTTAAGCACAAGTTTCTGATAAATTTATGGAGAGGGCTAAAAGGATATAACCATGCCAGTAGTGCAGCAGAAAACATAGCACAGTGATGAAGGTATGTGGTCCAGGCATTGAGCAAATAGACCCCCTCATCACAGGTACCCCCTTCACAGACCGTTCCCTCCCATTAGAGACCCCCTCAATCACAGATCCCAGCTATCACAGACCCCTCCATCACAGACCTCTTCCAATCACTGATCCCCCATCGCAGATCCCTCCATCACAGACCCCCCCATCACAGATTCCTCCCCAATATAGATCCCCAATCACAGTCCCCCCCCCCCCCCCCCAAAAAAAAAATTCACACCTTCTTAAAACTTTTGCACAGTACCGTATATCATTTAATGACCTATTCAATCATTTGTTAATAATGAAATTATCTATTCAGTTACTTTATTCATTTCATTACCTATTTTATGCTATTCATTCTGCAATTTTTTATATTACTTATGATATACAGTACGAAAAAAATGCATTGTTCTAAATTCCAGAGGGAACATGTTTCACTGAGATTTACAGAGACATGTAGAATAAGAGCAAAGTGTAATTTAGTTGAGTCAGGGACAGAATTTACTTAGCTTAGAGGAACAAAATGCTGCTCCCGTTTAAAGCAGGCTTATTTGCAATCTAACTATGGACTCAACTGTCTTTCAGTTATTGTAGAGCCATGCCTTCTTATTAGAAAAATATTTGTTCCAATATATAAAATAAATCTATAGTCACAGCATGCACTTATTTTGTAACACCAACATTGTAATAATACAGAGTTTATTATTTTACAATCCAATTTAGGCTTACTTGACAAATCTCCATTTATCTTGTGAGTTCTGCCTGTCTCTTCCCACAACTTCCTGGTATGTTTTGCAGCATCTCCTCTGCTCTACTTAATACATTTAAAGACTACATATCCCATGATACCTTTCTGCCTGCAACCAGAGGTTATCATACTGATTCCACCTCTTTAACCACTTCCATACCAGGTACTTACGCAGCTTCCCGCCCAAGCCAATTTTCAGCTTTCAGCACTGTCGCACTTTGAATGGCAATTGCGCGGTCATGCTACACTGTACCCAAACAAAATTGGCGTCCTTTTTTCCCCACAAATAGAGCTTTCTTTTGGTGGTATTTGATCACCTCTGCGATTTTTTTTTTTTGCGCAACAACTAAAAAAAGGCTGAAAATTTGGAAAAAAAAATACGTTTTTATTTTTTTCTGTTAATTTTTTTGTAAATACGTTTTCTCTTTCAATTACGGGCACTGATATGGCGGCACTAATGGGCACCGATGAGATGGCACTGATGGACATCGATGAGGTAGTACTGACGGGCACAGATGAGGTGGCACTGATTGGCGGCGCTGGTATGCGACACTGATGGGCACACATAGGCGGCACTGATGGGCACACATAGGCGGCACTGATGGGCACACATAGGCGGCACTGATGGGCACACATAGGCGGCACTGATGGGCACACATAGGCGGCACTGATGGGCACTCATGGGCGGCACTGGGCACTCATAGGCGGCACAGATGGGCACTCATGGGCGGCACTGATGGATACTTATGGGTGGCACAGATGGGCACTGCTAGGTGGGCACTGGGCATGGATGGGCACTGTGGGGTGGCACTGATGGACACTGGGGTGGCGCTGATGGACACTGGGGTGGCGCTGATGGACACTGGGGTGGCAGCACTGATTGTTGCCAGTCAGTGCCCATTTGTGGGCACTGACTGGCATCTTTTTTCTTTATGTTTTTTTTTTATTTATTTTTTAGACTTTTTTTTTTTTTCTGGCTTTTTTTTTTTTTTTTGCCCACCCTGGTGCTCCAGGGTGGGCATCCCTGGTGGTCCAGTGTGGCGATCCGAGGGGGGGCTGCGCTGATAAACAATCAGCGCGAACCCCCCCTGTCAGGAGAGCCGCCGATCGGCTATCCTCTACTCGCGTCTGTCAGACGCGAGTGAGGAAGAGCCATCGGCGGCTCTTCCTGTTTACATCGTGATCAGCCGTGGTTGGACACGGCTGATCACGTGGTAAAGAGTCTCCGCCGGAGGCTCTTTACCGAGATCGGAGATGCAGGGTGTCAGACTGACACCCCGCATCACCGATCGCCGCGATGCGCGCCCCCACGGGCGCGCGCGGCATGAAATCCTGCAGGACGTTCTAGAACGTCCTGTCAGGATTTCATAACCACTTCCCGGACGTAAATCGGCCATAGGCCGGGCGGGAAGTGGTTAAACTCTTCCACTCAGCACTTTTGTAGTTCAGAAAGTAGGCTATATGAAATGTATGACACAGTAATGCCTATTCAAAGGGCATAGTGTATATGTATCACAAAATTTGAGGAAGTAAATGTATGTCATTCTTCACAAAGTAATTTTACCAACTTCTACATTGTTCAGATTAATAGGAATAGGCTAGAAATAATTGAAATACATATGGAAATTATTCTACAGTTTGACCATGGACACACTTTAATTATAAATGCATCTGCACCAAGTTTTCTCCAAGGACACCTTTAGGCTGGGTTGACATTTAAGCCACATGCGGCTCGTAGCAGAGGTCCGGTGCGTCCGTTTCAGGGGCAAATTTTTAACCTGAATTCGGCCCTGCAACAGAGCCAAAGACGCACAGGACCTCGGAGATATGTGAACTTACTCCATAGAGAGACAGTCACAATTTCCTGTCATGCAAATTGGATACAGGGGAAACCAGCATCCAATTTGCACTAGTGTTAACCCAGCCTCAAAGTCCCACAAATACTTGTTGATCCTGCTAGCAAAGTCCATCTAATGCAGCTCCTGGCATGGGGAGGCAACAATGCTACACTGCTCCTGAATTCAGAGCAGAGTTGTCACTCTTATGAGGCTGTGCTTACTTGCACTTCAGCGGAATGATATGTTACAGCAGGGATCTTCAAACTACGGCCCTCCAGTTGTTCGGGAACTACAATTCCCATCATGCCTAGTCATGTCTGTGAATTTCAGAGGTTTACAATGCCTCATGGGATGTGTAGTTCCGCAACAGCTGGAGGGCCGTAGTTTGAGGATCCCTGCGTTACAGGGATTGTTGCAGTCATTATTGCCACTGCCGATTTGCAAACCTGCAGCTTGTCAATCAGCAACTGGCCACACCTAGCCCTCTCCACTGTTTTCTTAATTGATAGCACTGACTGTTTCTAAACCATTAACTCCCCCCGCCGTCCCACTATGAGCTGTAGTGTCCAAAAGGTGCAGAAAGTGAAAACACAAATATGCCCTGTATATAGACTCAGCAAACCCTCACTGAGAGTGACCAGCAGGGGGGCGGGGAGTGGTATAAGGGTGAGAGCAGAAAGTAGTAGGGTCCTTTGCTTGCTGGAGAGTGACCCACCGTAGAAATGCTGTTAAAACTTCCAAAGCTTAGAAGAAGCTTTGTGAACTTCTGGGTGATTCTAGCTTACTCAATGAACTGAAGGATCACCCCAAGTTCACAGGAACACCTAAGGCAACAACCAAAAGAGGATCATCCTGGGGAGACTTTGTGCCAGTGCCAACTGAAGCTGGAGGAAGGCATTAGATTACCTAGATCAAGATCAGTAAGCTTTAGAAAACTCTCAGAAGAGAGACTGTTCCCTTAACACCCATTTTTTCTAGAGGGAGTCCTGCACCCCTGTGCCCCTAATGGACCGGCCACTCCTGTTAAGACCCCTTTCACATGGAGCAAACTCTGTCAAGCAGATCTGTCAGCTCAGCGCAGGGACGTGCTGGGCTGTGGGGCAGGCATGCATTTGCCCCCTGGGCTGCTCTAATATAATCTACAAAGGTTGCCAGCTCAGAACCGCACATGAGCAGTTTTTAAGCTGGCCGAGTGCAGCAGCTAAATCCAGTATAGTGAGCCAGCGTCTCTGTCTCAGTGCCGGCAGTCTTACACAGAGTCCAGCCCCTCCCTCCTCCACACGATTGGCTGGCAAAGGCTGGACAAGGCTGGACCTGCTCTCTCTCTTTCCCCACTCACACTCCAGGCAGCCTATGTGTTGTCTGTGAAGGATGTGTGGGCGGGAAAGTTAAATCTGGGCAGTCGGCTGTAATCCAGTGAGTCTCCTGGGAGGCTGGGACGATCATACAAGTAAGTGAGCTCCTCCTCCTCTCTCCAGCTAAAAGTTTTTTTTGTTTTTCTAGCAGCCTGTGACACTACCTTGCCCTCCTAGGTGTTATGATGGGGGCTCACACTGTCATGCTGTGGTTTGTCTGCAGTGCTGGTGTACTGGCACTCTTCCTGCACGTTGCTCCTATTCCCATAGAGGTTGCACATTTTTACTGCATGTTCTGAAAGTGCACAAAACGTCCTGCATGCTGCATCTTTGGTGCAATTCCAGAAAATGCAGCAAAATGTGCAACCTAAAAGAAGTCTGAGGGACTATGACTGTGGAAAACTGGCAGTACACCTGTGTCAGCCCAAAGGTTGTATTCACTTGCAGCAGGAACTGCCGCTCCACTGAAAAGTGACAGGCAGAGGAGGTGATATCAGCAGAATTTCAATCTATGTGCAGACTGGTTGTACAGAATTCTATTAACTGACTTCAGTACAACCAGCGTGTCTTCTTTTTTTTTTTGGGGTGATCACTGCTGGCTGCTATAGCTGCCAGCAGTGATCACTGTATTCTGATGGCTGGAAAACTTTCACCCCCACAGAGAGTGGCCGCTTAGCACTGCCCCCACAGAGAGTGACCGCTTTGCACTGCCCCTACAGAGGGTGACCGCTTTGCACTGCCCCTACAGAGGGTGACCGCTTGGCACTGCCCCTACAGAGGGTGACCGCTTCGCACTGCCCCCACAGAGGGTGACCGCTTCGCACTGCCCCCACAGAGAGTGACCCCTTCGCACTGCCCCCACAGAGAGTGACCGCTTTGCACTGAGGGCAATATGAAGCAGTCTCTCTCACTCTGTGCAGACAGTGTCAAGTGGTCCCCCTCACTCTGTGCAGGCAGTGTCAAGCGGTCCCTCTCACTCTGTGCAGGCAGTGACAAGCGGTCCCTCTCACTCTGTGCAGGCAGTGACAAGCGGTCCCTCTCACTCTGTGCAGGCAGTGACAAGCGGTCCCTCTCACTCTGTGCAGGCAGTGTCAAGCGGTCCCTCTCACTCTGTGCAGGCAGTGTCAAGCGGTCCCTCTCACTCTGTGCAGGCAGTGTCAAGCGGTCCCTCTCACTCTGTGCAGGCAGTGTCAAGCGGTCCCTCTCACTCTGTGCAGGCAGTGTCAAGCGGTCCCTCTCACTCTGTGCAGGCAGTGTCAAGCGGTCCCCCTCACTCTGTGCAGGCAGTGTCAAGCGGTCCCCCTCACTCTGTGCAGGCAGTGTCAAGCGGTCCCCCTCACTCTGTGCAGGCAGTGTCAAGCGGTCCCTCTCACTCTGTGCAGGCAGTGTCAAGCGGTCCCTCTCACTCTGTGCAGGCAGTGTCAAGTGGTCTCTCTCTCTGGGGCAATATGGAACAGTCTTGCCCCTCTCTCTCTGAGAAATGTGGTGTAGATGGAAGGTGAGCTGATTCGGTGGTTCAATGGGCCACTTGACTGGACTTGCCCTCCAGGCCTAAGGCTGCCAGCCCTCCCCTGGCTCAGCGGGTGATCTATCTGCTGATCCCCGTGGAGCAGGCAGATGACAGGTCCACATCTGCTCCACTGATGCAGAACGGACACGGACACAGCCGCTGTTCTCTATGTGGTTGTCAGATAGAAACTAACCACATGTCCATTTCCATCTAATACCATCTGATCCGCTAGATGGATGTGGAATGGGATCCCCATCGTCTGTTTTTAGCAGACTGGACTGGATCGGATGCAGGCGGGTGTCCATTTACATGTTCCATGCATCACTGTGCAGGCAGTCCCATTTATGTCATTTGGGATGTAGCACCTGCACGAACAGAGCCGGTGCTCCCAATTTTACACCCATGTAGGGGTCATGTACCCACACAGATGTCAGATTGGAAGCAGCAGCTATGTCTGTGCAGCCTTTGCATCCAAATCAACATAAAATGGGATTGCCTGTATGTGGATGCAGGGAACACCTGTGCATTCCTGTGCAGATAAACATGGCCCTTCATGGGCATATGCTTTAGTATGCCATATGTGAATGATGCTTTAGCAGTAATTTAGAAGGAATTTTTGTAAGTTATGCTGTATTTTTGTGCACTATTAATGGTTTTAGTGTATTCTTAGCAAAATATTGTTTTGATAAACATTTGCGCAAATATCGCGCTGTCTTAAAAATCAGTAGCACCGTCTTTTTATTCTACTAGCCATGTGCTTTCAGAAAATGTATGGTTTGTGGAGTCTTTTACAAATTCTGAAAGCTGTAAGTGGAAAGGGAAAACCTCCAGATTTTCTAAGAAACTTTTGCGTACGTCCAAATTTTCACCATTTCTCAAAAAGGCGCAATTTAAAATTTACAAATATTTGTTATTTATTAACTCAATACAGGTTAGGCTTTTATATTTAGTAGGAATTTAGCAGGAATGGTAAAGATTTTTGCATATATCGTGGGGCCTTAAAAATCAGTAGCACCTTTTTATTCTACTGGTCTTATGCTTTCAGAAGATAGATTGTTTGGGGGGTCTTCCACAAATTCTGAATGCTGTAAGGGAAAAATGAAATATATTTGTTATTTATTAACTCCATACAGGTTAAGTTTTTATATTTAGTATGTATTTAGCAGGGATTTTGTAAAATTAGCTGTGTTTTTATCTGCCAATAATGGTTTTAGTGCATTTTTTGCATATATATTGGTTTGATAAAAACATCTGCGCAAATACTACAGGGTCTAAAAAAAAATCAGTAGCACCTTTTTATTCTAAAGATCAAATTCTTTCAGAAAATATATGGCTTTGGGGTTGTTTCACAAATTCTAAAAGCTGTAAGGGAAAAATTAAAACCTTCCGATTTTTAGAGAAACTTTGATATTTACATTTGTGCGTATGTTCGATTTTCACCATTTTGCAAAAAGGCGACATGAATTTTTTTTTTTTTTGTTATTTATTAACTCCATACAGGTTAAGATTGTATATTTAGTAGGGATTTAGCAGGAATTTTGTAAACCAGTACATCTAATAAACAGCTAACAAACAGTAAGCTAATCAACAGCTGATCTAATTAACAGTAAGCTAATTAACAAGTTACTGCGACAAGCCTAAGTGACACAGTTCGGCACCAGTTTCCCAGAAAGAAGACCCAGGGATGTCCAGATCTCATTAACCAGTTTTCACTTGTGTAATCTGTCCACTAGAAGAGTCATCATAAAACCTGGTACACAGGGGTCGAATGTTGAATATTTTTACATTTATATTAATGTAGTGTTTATTAATTGTAAAACTTACTATGTTTTTTAGAATTTTTTTGATTTTAGCAATATTGTATGTAAAGGTACTACAAAAGCTCTAGACAAAGCCACGATTGTGGTGAAACATGTAGAGGTAACTATTCTTCTGTAGTGTAACCACAGGACTGCTTTTTGCCCAAATATTTTATAGTAATTTTATATTGTCTATGTAATATAACAAAACATTTCTATTTTTTGATAATTTGATGTTGATCAATTTTTCTGTACCTCAAAATGCCATCTTTCTGCTCTTTGGGTATTCTTTGTTCTATATAAATTAGGAGGTGGTGCGTTTATATCACCAAGCTCCAATATTAACATAATATATGAATGTAGTGGTTAGCACTTCCGCCGAAAAACAATATGGTCATCAGTTCCCAGAATCCCAACCAAGACACTACCTGCCTGGACTGTGCATGTTCTTTTTCTGCCAGCAAAGATTTCCTCCCACACTCTAAAGCAGGGGTGTCAAACTGGCGGCCCTCCAGCTGTTCCCATCATGCCTCTGCCTGTGAGAGTCATGCTTGTAACTGTTAGCCTTGCAATGCCTCATGGGACTTTTGCAACAGCCGCCAGTTTGACACCCCTGCTCTAAAGACATGCTGGTAGGTTAAATGGCTCCTTTCTAAATTGACCCTCGTTTGTGTATTATAAATGTGAGTTAGTGGGCAGCGACTGATGTGAATGTACAATATATATATACAGACGTAAAGCGCTGCATAAATTGACAGCGATATACAAGTACCTTTAGTAAATCAATAAAAAAAAAAATCGAAGTTCTATGGTCCAGATTCACAAACAATTACAGCGGCGTAACGTATCCCTTTTACGTTACTCCGCCGCAAGTTTTCATCGTAAGTGCTTGATTCACAAAGCACTTGCGTGTAAACTTGCGGCGGCGTAGCGTAAAGCCGTCCAGCGCAAGCCCGCCTAATTCAAATGGGGCGTGTACCATTAAAATTAGGCGCGTTCCTGCGCCGAACGTTCTGCGCATTACGACGGGAAAAACCGACGTAAGAGAATGCGACGAACGCGCGTACCTTCGTGGATCGCCGTAAACAGCCAATTTGCATACCCGACGCTGGAAAACGACACAAACTCCACCCAGTGGCCGCCAGAGAATTACACCTATGATCCGAAGGCGTACGAAGCTGTACGCCTGACGGATCTATGCCAAAAGCCGTCGTATCTTGGTTTGAGGATTCCAAATCAAGATACGATGCAGCAAATTTGAAAATACGACGTATCAGTAGATACGCCGGCGTATTTCTGCTGTGAATCTGGCCCTAGGTTTTCTATATGTTTACCATTATTCTCTTAAAAACCTTGGGCCAGATTCACAGAAAAAGTACGCCGGAGTATCTGCTGATACTCCGGCGTACTTTCAAATTTGCCGCGTCGTATCTTTAGTTTGAATCCTCAAACCAAGATACGACGGCTTCTGGCTTTGATCCGACAGGCGTACGGCTTCGTACGCCTTTGGATCGTAGGTGTAATACTTCGGCGCCCGCTGGGTGGAGTTTGCGTCGTTTTCCGCGTCGGGTATGCTAATTAGCTGTTTACGGCGATCCACGAAGGTACGCGCGTTCGTCGCATTCTCTTACGTCGTCGCTAGTCTGCTTTTCCCGGCGTATAGTTACGGCTGCTATTTCATGGCTTATATTCAGACGTCCCATGTTAAAGTATGGCCGTCGTTCCCGCGTCAAATTTTTATTTTTATTTTTTTTTGCGCAAGTCGTCCGGGAATAGGAAAGGATGTAACGCACGTCCCTGTTCAAAAAATTACTTCGGTGCGACGTCATTTTCCGCTAAGCACGGTGGGAAATTACAAAACGGAGCATGCGCAGTACGTTCGGCGCGGGAACGCGCCTAATTTAAATGATACACGCCCCATTTGAATTAGGCGGGCTTGCGCCGGACGGATTTACGATACGCCGCCGCAAGTTTACAGGCAAGTGCTTTGTGAATCAAGCACTTCCCCGTAAAACTTGCGGCGGTGTAACGCAAATGCTATATGTTACGCCGTCGCAAATGTACATTAATTTGGCCCCTTGAATTTAGGACTATAGATTCCCAGAGCACTATGAGTTATCTGCAGAGAGAACGAGTTTGATTGAAACTGATGGAGCCATCAGATAAGGGATTACCCTTTTTTTTTTTTTTTATATATATATAAACACATTACACACAAACAGAAAGATGTTAACAACATTTTTCAGTTCTTTCATCCTTTGATGGCAGAGGTCTAACTTATAACTGATAAACTACAGCGCTACTAAATCCAAAATACACCACACAATTAATAAATAAATGTAAAAAGCTGCAGTATGTGAAAAGGGTTACCAACCAAACAACAAAATGTGAAAAATATAAACATATGCGCTAAAAACAACTAATTTATGTGATACCTTACTAAGATCAATCCAATTGTGATAATAATTCAAAACCCTGAATAGGGGATTAGTCGTGTTGCCACAGTGGGGTGAAGCACACAAAATATATATAGATGAGGAAAAAAAAGTGTATAAAAATTAATAAATTAATACAAAGCTAATTAATTCAGAGCATCAATTAGTACTCAATCTCAGAATACCGTCCCTATAGTGTAGATGGTAAAATATAGGGTTAAACAATGTACATTAGCAGCAGCGTGAGAGTGTCACTGGATACAACAGCTCTGTGAAACAGGTGCCTTATACTCAGCTTCAAATCACTTCAGTAGCTCCAACGACACAGCCTTGGTCATTAGTGATGGTGCAAAAAACAGGCTTCAGCCCCTCTCCTCAATACACCACAGCAGGTGTGGGACATGTAAGAAAAGGGGAAACACAATAGTGTAATACAGCCAGACACGACAATACCGCTGCCAATGCTATGCGCCGATCCACTCACGCTCTCCCCGTCTTTGAAACAAGCCACTCAGTAACGAAAAGTGTAGAGGTCCTCACTCGGGAACTTCCGACAGATCTCGTACAGCAGACTCCTCCCCCACGCGTCGCGTCACTTGCCACGTGACTTACTCATGGGTAATGTCAGATGCATTACTCCCAGTCACTACACCCCTGCCCCCCCCCCCCCCCAGTTTGAAACACCTCCCTATGGAACAGTTAACCTCTTCCCTACCAGTGACATTAATACAAAAAACAGTGGGTATTTTTAGCTCGGATCACTGTATAAAATGTCAATAGTCCCAAAAAAAAAAAAAAAGTTTCCAATCTGTCCGCCGCAATGTAGCAGACCTGCTAAAAAAAAAAAAAAAAAATCGCTGATCACTGCAATTACTAGAATTTTTTTTTTATATTTGATAATTCTATTCCTATTTTGTAGACACTATAATAATTTTTGCGCAAACCAAACCAACGATTATTGCGTTTTTTTTTAACCAAAAATAAGTTAAAACAAATACATATTGGCCTAGACTGATGAAGAAATATATTTTTTGGGGGATATTATAGCAAAAAGTTTAAAATATTGGTTGTTTTTTTGCAAAATTTCGTTCTTTTTTGAAGAAACGAGAGAGCTCCATTTGTGGGGAAAAAAGGAAGTCAATTTTGTTTGGGTACAACATCACACATCAATCGTCAATTGAAGCGATGCAGTGCCGTATCGCAAAAAAATGGCCAGGTCAGGAAGCGGGTAAATCCTTACGTGGCTGAAGTGGTTAAACCCCCGAATCAGCTCACCAATATCAGTGCCCATAAATGAAGCCTCACCAGTGCCCATCAATGCAGCCTCACCAGTGCAGCCTAATCAGTGCCCATCAGTGCAGCCTCACCAGTGCCCATCAGTGCAGACTGTGTCCAGGCATCAGTGCAGCCTGATCAGTGCCACCTCGCCCATGCAGACAGTGCCCAACATCAGTACAGCCTGATCAGTGCTCATGGGGGTGTGTCAGTGTCTGGGTATTTGTTACAGCTAGGTACTTTCCTTGCACAGCCTCTTTGGGGAGGGGGGGGGGGTGAATCTCAGTCATGTCTTCTCTGCCACTCTGGAGGCTCTGTTGGAGAACCTGACGAGTTGGAGAATATGACAGAACACCCGGTCCCAGCCCAAAACCGCTCAGGTCACGGGTGACGTGCTGGCTGCCTCTGAGACTCCTGGGAGGTGGAAGTTGTAGTTTGCTGTGCTGCGGAGTTCCTCCCACCGCCAGGAACTTCAGTGCGGCCAGACTACAACTCCCAGAGTGCAGCGCACCAGCCAGCCTATCAGCCGCCGCCTTCTAGTATTGTTTAACCCAGGCCTACTAGGGTTGCCACCTTTTCTTCAAGCCAAACCCAAACACTTTAGCAGCTGCATTTTTTTTGAGGGAGGGGGTATACCCTATAAGATTGTAAAAGACCTGGGACACTTTTGGTGGCCTAAAAGAGTAATAATTTGGCATTCAAACGCAGTAAACAGTGCGCGTGGCTGAATTGTGTGTTCTGCATGGAATGCAAGGGTCAGATATGTCCTGGGGAGAGGGCTAGTGCTAGCAGAGGGGTGGGGAGAGATAGATATAAGAAAAAATACTGCGCTATCTAGTAAACTGAAAAGCCGCTAACACAGCAAATGAGATCAAAAAAGTTGCTAATAAAACATGTGTAGAAAAGTGTAGCGCTAACAATGAAAGAATTAGTGATAAACAATTGTAAAAGATAACGTGCAACACCACGTGAATTAATGGTATATTAAAGTCCATATATTAATGACTGAAATCGGTGAATCCTTCTCAAATGAATGGAAAACGCACACATAATCCAATGCTTAAAAAATGTGAAGAGTCCACCACCACTTATGACAAGGGGCTTACCGGATCGATTGGACCCAGACAGGCATATACCTACTAGGCCAATCAAACTTTGTTAAAGATGATACGCTGAAGAGGGTACACCATACACGTCATGCGATTCAGTATCAATTAAGAAAACCTCAGGCAAATGGTATGAAAATGGTTTCCAGCAAGCAGCGATGTTCACACAGAGGGTATATCAGTAATCCAACCGATAAGTATGAAAAAGAAAAAGCAGGGCGCACATAGCATAATTCCGTAAAAAAAAACAATATTTATTTTAAAAGAGAGTAACTCACATTTTGCAATGTTCAATCGAGCTCATAAAAAATGTTCCTGCTACCCTTTTTTATGAGCTCGATTGAACATTGCAAAATGTGAGTTACTCTCTTTTAAAATAAATATTGTTTTTTTTTACGGATTATGTGTGCGTTTTCCATTCATTTGAGAAGGATTCACAGATTCAGTCATTAATATATGGACTTTAATCACTTGTCGACCTGCTCATGTACATATACGTCAGCAGAATGGCACGGACAGGCACATGTACGTACCTATATGTCCTCTGCTTGACGGCGGTGGGGGGTCCGATCGGGACCCCCCCCCCCCCGGTACATGGCGCGGGTCGGTAAGCTGTAGAAGCGATCCGTGATGAGGGGGCGGCTGTCCGTTTTCAGCTCCCCCTCTGCGATCGCTCTCAGCCTATCCCAGCGCTTCCCCCTCCTCTTCCTGTGTTTAGTGTAAACACAGGAAGCAGGAACAGTGTGATCTCTCCTCGTGGTAGTCATATCGACCACCGCTGAGGAGAGAAGACATCACAAAAGTAAGTGGCACCAAGCAGCACACTGACACCAGCACATTAGGCACATTTAACCCCCTTTTAACCCCTTCAGTCACCGCCGATCACCCCCCCAGTCTCCTGTAATAGTGTCACTGAATGCAGGGATCATTTATTTTTTGATTTCTGCATTTAGTGTCAGTGTTACAGAAAAAAAGTGTTAGGGCAGTTAGTTTTAGCCCCCTTTAGGTCCAGGGTAGCCCCCTACCCCCCCCCTAATAAAGGTTTAACCCCTTGATCACCACCCTAGTTAACCCTTTCACCCCCTATTGCCAGTGTCACTAAGCGATCGATTTTCTGATCGCTGTATTAGTGTCACTGTTGCCGCTAGGCAGTTAGTTTTTTTTGAGGTTCGCCGCCAGGTTCTATAGCGTTAGGTACCCCCATAAATAAAGTTTTTAACCCCTGATTGCCCCCTAGTTAACCCTTTCACCAGTGATCACCGTATAAGTGTTACGGTTGACGCTGGTTAGTTAGTTTGCTGTTTATAGCATCAGGGCACCCGCCGTATATAACCCAATAAAGGTTTAACCCCCTGATCGCCCGGCGGGTGATATAAATTAAATTTTAGCGTCAGTCAGGGTCTGCGTCGCCCCAGGCAGTGTTAGGTTAGTGCCAGTACCGCTTACACCCACTCGCAAAGCATACACCCCCCTTAGTGGTATAGTATCTGAACGGATCGATACCTGATCTGATCAGATCTATACTAGCGCACCCAGCAGTTTAGGGTACCCAAAAACGCATTGTTAGCGGAATCAGCCCAGATACCCGCTAGCACCTGCGTTTTCCCCCTCTGCCCAGCCCAAACCACCCAAGTGCAGTATCGATCGATCACTGTCACTTCAAAAACACAACACACAACTGCAGCGTTCGCAGAGACAGGTTGATCCCTGCGATCGCTAACAGTTTTTTTGGAAGCGTTTTCTACATTTTCCTTTCTATAGTCAGGTGCTTTTTTTACCTGTGAATCATCACCAGTGTACCACTAAATTTAAAACCCAAAATGGCAAAGCGAATGTACACTGGTGAAGAGGCCGTCAGGATTCTGTGCATGTCAGATAGTGAAGAAGAGGAGGTCACGCATCTGACAGAATCTGGCTCAGAATACGATCCTGTTTACGACAGCGGCTCCATGTCAGATAGTTCGGACGACGGAGTAGTGGTCCCTGCTAAGGCCAGGCGTACCCGACCCCATTCTGATGTTGTTGAGCAGCAAGAACCGCAGGTCCCTCGTATGGAGCAGAGAGCCAGAGAGACTTTTTGGGAGCCTAGCCGCGTATGAGACCCCGAAAACCAAGCACCGCCTTCAAGATTTCTAAGGACATAAATTTTTGATTTCACTCACACAAATCTTGAAGGCAGTGCTTGGTTTTCGGGGCCCCGTACGCGGCTAGGCTCCCAAAAAGTCCCACACATGTGGTATCCCCGTACTCAGGAGAAGCAGCAGAATGTATTTTGGGGTGCAATTCCACATATAACCGTGGCATGTGTGAGAAATATATAATTTATTGACAACGTTTTGTAATTTTTTTTTTTTGGTCATTATTCAGTGACTTGGGGCAAAAAAATTAAATATTCCATGGACTCAACATCCCTCTCAGCAAATAGCTTGGGGTGTCTACTTTCCAAAATGGGGTCATTTGGGGGGGTTTTGTGCTGTTTTGGCATTTTATGGCCTTCGAAACTGTGATAGATAGTGAGGAGTGAAATCAAAAATGTATGCCCTTAGAAATCTTGAAGGCGGTGCTTGGTTTTCGGGGTCCCGTACGCGGCTAGGCTCCCAAAAAGTCCCACACATGTGGTATCCCCGTACTCAGGAGAAGCAGCAGAATGTATTTTGGGGTGTAATTCCACATATGCCCATGGCATATGTGAGAAATATATCATTTAGTGACAACGTTTTGTAAATTTTTATTTTTTTTTGTCATTATTCAATCACTTGGGGCCATAAAATTAAATATTCCATGGACTCAACATGCCTCTCAGCAAATAGCTTGGGGTGTCTTCTTTCCAAAATGGGGTCATTTGGGGGGGTTGTGTGACATCTTGGCATTTTATGGCCTTCAAAACTGTGATAGGTAGTGATAGGTAGTGAGGAGTGAAATCACAAATTTGTGCCCTTAGAAATGCTGAAGGCGGTGCTTGGTTTTTGGGGCCCCGTATGCAGCTAGGCTCCCAAAAAGTCCCACACATGTGGTATCCCCGTACTCAGGAGAGGCAGCAGAATGTATTTTGGGGTGCAATTCCACATATAACCATGGCATGTGTGAGCAATATATCATTTAGTGACAACTTTTTGTAAACATTTTTTTTTTTTTTTTTTTCGTCATTATTCAATCACTTGGGACAAAAAAAAAAATATTCAATGGACTCAACATGCCTCTCAGCAGTTTCCTTGGGGTGTCTACTTTCCAAAATGGGGTCATTTGGGGGGGTTTAGTACTGCCCTGCCATTTTAGCACCTCAAGAAATGAAATAGGCAGTCATAAAATAAAAGCTGTGTAAATTCCAGAAAATGTACCCTAGTTTGTAGACGCTATAACTTTTGCGAAAACCAATACATATACTTATGCTTATTGAGATTTTTTTTACTAAAGACATGTGGCTGAATACATTTTGACCTAAATGTTTGACTAAAATTTAGTTTATTCGATATTTTTTACTTTTTGTTATAAGAAAAATCATTTTTTTTCTAAATTTACGGTCTTTTTGCGTTTATATCGCAAAAAATAAAAATCGCAGAGGCAATCAAATACCATCAAAAGAAAGCTCTATTTGTGGGAAGAAAAGGACGCAAGTTTCGTTTCGGTACAACATTGCATGACCGCGCAATTACCAGTTAAAGCAGCGCATTGCCAAATTGTAAAAACACCTTGGGTCTTTAGACAGCGTATTGGTCCGGGGCTTAAGTGGTTAATATACCATTAATTCACGTGGTGTTGCACGTTATCTTTTACAATTGTTCATCACTAATTGTTTCATTGTTAGCGCTACATTTTTCTACACACGAGAGATAGATATGTGCTGGGGGGCAGTGGCAGACGGTGCTCAAATTTGTTTGGGGGGGGGGGGGAGACAAACTGATTCTGAAAAAAAGAAATCATCAAATGCAGCCACTGTGCCCCATCAAATGCAGCTACTTTCCCCCATAAAATGCAGCCACTGTGCCCACATGTGCTGGGGGTGCTTGGGGGGGGGGGGGTCAGATATGTGCTGGGGGGGGGTGCTTTGTGAGAGAAAAGAGTCAGTGCAAGGGGGATGGGTAGGGGGGTAGGATATGTGCTGGAGGGGTGTTTTGGGAAGGAAGAGAGGTTATCCAGATTTCAAATCTAATCCACGCTTCTAGCATTGCCTTCCCCCCTCCTAGATCCTGAGGCTTCAATACGTTAAGGCATTGTCCTGGGGTAAGTATGCATACGAGTTCTGACCTGCTAATCTGCATGCTTATCCTGCTTCAGAGGACCGCAATGTCACCCTCTCCAAGACAGTGATGGTATACATGGGAGTTTTCCTGTATGGAGGATGTGTGTAGATATATTTATTGTGGGATCAGTTTTATTGCCCTGATTGTGAACTGTAAACTGCAAAGAGTCTTCAGCCAAGAATTAGCTACTCATCCTAAAAGATGAGGGGTGATTGCTCTGCCGAGGGCTCAAAAGTTGCTGTATCTCAGTCTCTAGCAATTGGAGAGACTGCCTGAGCTAGAGAGGGAATGATTCCATAGGAACAAAAAGGCCACCTCTTAGGCTGCATTCACACCTGAGCGTCGGTCGTTTGGTCGTTTTTTTGGGCGTTTCTTTCTGGCGTTTTGTCGCGCGCGTTTGCATACAGCGTCGTGCGACGTTTTTGTACTTCGGCGTTTTTTATTTTAGCCAATAGGAAAAATGATCATCTTTTCATCACTTGTTGCTATGTTGGTAGATTTTTTTAATCTTCTGCATGGGCGACAAGTTCTATTTATTAAAGTGACGAAACGCCCGTAGCGATACGCTCAATTCGCGCGTTTCCCATTACTTTCTATGGAAAAAAAAAACGCTCAAATACGCCCAAACCGCACGATACGCGCGACAAAAAATGGTCCGGGACTTGTTTGAGCTTCGCGCGACAGGCGTTTGGGCGTTCAGGTGTGAACAGTCACCATAGGGAATAATGTTAATTCTCCCCTCTGCCGTTTGTGAGCAGTGCGCTTCAGGCGTAAAAACGCCTAGGTGTGAATGGGGCCTTAGCAATTTGGCCGCTGGCAATTTCGAAAAGCTGCCCGAGGATGGCTAGCTGCAGTAGGAAGTGCAGGTTGTGAAATTAATTACAAATTACTTTACATAATAACTAATATATATATATATATATATATATATCAATCAAAACACAAATATACAGTATATCTAGATTATGGTTTTGTTCACAGGGACATTTGTGTATTTTCTGCACAGAATGCAGGTTCTTGCTAGCAGAGCCAACATAAGATCCTGCATAAAATACGCGCCTACAGTATCTGTATTTAGATGCATATAATTCTTCTAATGGCTTATGCATGTGTGTGTTTACATGGGTTTATATGCACTCGCACACCTTTATGCATGCACATATGTAAAATCTTCATATCAGTGCGGCCCTTGATAGAGCTGCTTTCTTTCACTTGTAGATGAAGCTGTGGAAACAATAAGATACCAGACATTTTTCAGCAGAGCAAGACAGGTAAAAAAATAACAAATGTATTACCTGATCTGACGTACAAATCCAAAAGTACTGTATATTTCTGTGTTTTGATATATATGCAATAACAGTTGGTATTTACAAGACTTATATAGCGCCAACAGTTTGTGCATCACTTTACAATAAAATTCAACACAAGAGGGCTAGAAAGGCCGTGCTCATGAGAGCTTACAATCCAATTTGGTGGAGCAAGTGGTAATAACCGTGAGGGAAGAACTGATGGGAGAAATAAAAGATTCAGTTTTTAGCTGAAGGCACAATAGGCTTCACCTAAATTAAGACAGTAGGAAGATAACCTGGCAGATTGTGGTAGAGAGTTTCAGTAGATGGAAGAGGCTCTGTAGCATACCTGGAGATGAGCATGGGAGGAGACAAGCGAGCTAGAGCGCAGGAGGCCTTGGGAGGAGCAGAGATGATGGTTTGGGTGATATATTAAGACAAGATTGGTGATGTAGCTCAGGGAAGAGTTCTAAATGGCTTTGTATGTTGGTAATATTTAGAATTGTATTTTTTGGGCAATCAGAAGCCAGTAGAGGGATTGGCAGAGAGGGGTGGCAGACACTGAGCGGTTGTTAAGGTAGGAGGAGTCTGGCAGCAGCATTCATCATGACATCTGCAAGAACATTTATTTTTAATTATAGCAGTTATTGTATACAGTAATTTGTGATGTACAGTGAGGGGGGAAAGTATTTGACCCCCTGCTTATTTTGTACGTTTGCCCACTGACAAAGAAATGATCAGTCTAGTATTTTAATGGTAGTTTTATTTTAACAGTGAGAGACAAAATAACAACAACAGAATCCAAAAAAGCATTTAAAAAAAATTATAAATTGATTTGAATTTTAATGAGTGAAATAAGACCCCTTTGTAAAACATGACTTAGTACTTGGTGGCAAAACCCTTGTTGGCAATCACAGAAGTCAGACGTTTCTTGTAGTTGGCCACCAGGTTTGCACACATCTCAGGAGGAATTTTGTCCCACTCCTCTTTGCAGATCCTCTCCATGTCATTAAGGTTTTGTGGCCAATGTTTTGTAACTTGAACCTTCAGCTCCCTCCACATGTTTTCTATTGGATCAAGGTCTGGAGACTGGCTAGGCCACTCCAGGACCTTAATGTGTTTCTTCTTCAGCCACTCCTTTGTTGCCTTGGCCATGTGTTTTGGGTAATTGTCATGCTGGAATACATTTTCAATGCCCTGGCTGAGGGAAGGAGGTTCTCACCCAAGATTTGACGGTACATAGCCCCGTCCATTGTCCTTTTGATTAGGTGAAGTTGTCCTGTCCCCTTAGCAGAAAAACATCCCCAAAGCATAATGTTTCCACCTCCATGTTTGACAGTAGGGATGGTGTTCTTGGGGTCATAGGCAGCATTCCTCCTCCTCCTCCTCCAAACACAGCAAGTTTAGTTGATGCCAAAGAGCTCGATTTTGGTCTTATCTGACCACAACACTTTCACCCAGTTCTCATCTGAATCATTCAGATGTTCATTAGCAAGCTTTAGATGGGCCTGTATATGCATTTCCTTTTGCAGGAAGACCTTGTGGGTGTTGTAATATTAATATATGTGTGTATGTATTTTTTATATGGTGTTATATGTGGGCATTCTAGGACAAGTCTATTGTACAGACCACATAATCTAATTGCACATATCAAAAGGGGACTTGTTGATGTTAAGACAAATAAGGGATGTAGGCATTCCAGGACAAGTCCATTCTACACATCAAAAGGGTGCCAAGGTTGTGCAGGCCACATTAGTATCTGTTAATCTAATTACACATATCAAAAGATGACTTGTTGCTGTTTCCGTCTGGGGGTCATTATCTGTCATTCTGAAAGACAGAGGGTAGATCAAAGACCTAATGGAGACGGCCAATCAAATTGCTCAGTCATTCAGTGTATATGCAATATAATCTGGAGATCAGTCTTGTCATTCTCGTTGGATATGAAGGCACAGGTCTAGGAAAAGATGGGACTCTGAAACTACTACTCTGAGTTATATTTACTCTGTTGGATTTTTGCCATCTGTTGCAAGTATTGGACTTTGTTCTGTGTTGGAAGTCAAAATAAAGTGCTCTCTCTGGAAGAACCGGGTTGCTGCTGGAACATAACTTATATTATCATTATAATAACTTCCAATTAATTATCTAACCACTATGCTACTTCACTACAGTGGGTGCTCTAGGATGTCCTCAGTCCCTTTCTCTGTCTGTTTAGACACCTGATATTTCACCACAAGGGTCCCATATTGGGAGTAAAGGGCCCCTGAGATCAGTGGGAAGGGCCCTGGTAGGTTGCCAGGGGGGCCACTCATGGTAACTTGCACCGGGGCCCTGAAGATTCTAGTTACGCCTCTGTGCTGAAGGAGAGGTCCAATTTGTGTTGTGCAGGGGGGCCAAAGTCACAAAGCTGCATAGAAATACAATTATTTTTTAAATGCTTACTTGCCGTGATTTTCCTTTGCATAAATCATTTTAATTCACTTACAATTTGCTATTACATTTGATTTCTTCAGGAAGAGTCAATTCCCTACATGTCATAGTCACCTCCTCTTCTGAGAACGTCCAATTACTGTCTCTGCTGGCCCAGCTCCTCTGGCCCTCCCCTCATCTTTTCACTCTGTCTAAAATATGTTAGATGCAAATAAAGTCTTATGGGATGATTGTTGTAGAAATAAATAGTCTGGCAACAAAGTGGGCGATTTGTGGATGTTACTAATCAAGCTTTGGTTGGATGATGCAATAAGGCCTACACTGTTATAGAATTTGATCTTGGAATGAATATGTAGTGGCTCCATACTCCTGAATTTACTGTTATGACTAGTTTGACATTGACCATATGGTCATGCTTCATACCCATTAAATAAAAGCCATTTGATCCCAACAGTTTGATGACTAAGCAAAGCTCAGAGCAGATAATGCTGTTAAGGTATTTTTTTCTCCCTTTACATATTGATTTCCTCTTTGTATGGTCAGCAATGCTATACAGAATACGCAAAACGCACAATACCTTTGGGCTACCAAATAAGACTAGTTTTACATTTCATCCTACTTCTCCAAATCTGACCAATATCAACTTACAAATAAATACATTGCCAATAAAAATCATGAACCATAAAATCCTTTACACAAGAAGAAAATTTCTGTTTCCACATCAAGCTATAAATGAAGACAATCAGATTAACTGGGTCAAGCTAGGAATCTGGCAAAATAAAAGCACACAATATAGCTATGATTTAAGAATAACACTTAGAGGAAGGTATTATTTCGAGCCACACTGCTAACAGCACAGAGGATTTAATCAAGAAAATGAAGGCTCTTATCTGGTGGATTATAGTGTAGAAATGCAATTTTTCAGGGTTTAGTGGAGTGTCTGTGTGTTTGCCCACACATTTGCCAGAATAAGCTGATTGGGGAGTCAAAAAGCTTTTCAGCTGTGCAGCGGGAAACTGTAGCTTACTGTAAAAATAACTCTTGATGTTAACTCTTCTCTGTTCAAAAATCCATACGTTACGATTGTAGTAAAAAGGCTTAAACCTTTTGGTAAATGCAAAATACCTCCTAAAGGTCTTAGAAAATAAGATTCTAAGAAATGTTAGCCATACAACTATCAGCAGATCCCAAATTTCTCTTGCCATTTGTATCTCAATATAATTGTAGCAGTGATGCAGGTGATCTTTGGATTTGGATTTTTCTTCTGTTTATTTTTATCAATTTACAAAAGGAGTAAAAAAAAAAATAAAAAAAAAAAATAAACTATTAACACTTCTATTTCTGAAAGCTTTTTTTGCACAGTACTGTATAATACATATATTTTTCTATAAGGTCACAGACTGAGACTGAAAAAAAGGTCAAACGTTTTTTGGTGAATTTTGGCTTGCATTGAAGTGTATGTAACCCAAAACAATTAACTTTTGCTACATTTAGGTCTGTTGAATAAAGCATGAAAAGTGTTTTGTTATTTTTGGTCAATAAGCACAAAAAATACCTTTTAATCTTGTCAGAAATTCAGAGTTATCCTGTAATTAGCCCTTCTAGTTGCTAATTTTAGGACTGATATATGATTAGCATTTATGAAATGTTATAGAAACAGAAGGAGAGTCACAGTTTGCATAGGCTGTAAAAGAAAACAGGGAAGGGCCGATACCACTTAAAAGTTGGCGAGGCTAACCCTACTCACAAAAATGGTGTGCGTTGGCCTACAACAGGTATTAGGAGTTAAATGCATTCCTGACAGATCAATAGGTACTTTTCTTTACTTGCAGGCTCTTCAAAGTGGACTTTCCATGTAAATAGATAGCCCACTTTCCTGACAGACACCTGTAGCACAAACAAAATTAGCTGCAAAAAATACATTTAAAAAACAAAAGATGTTCTAAACAAAGATACAAATATTCACTGCAGTCCCAGCTGACAACACTTCCAGGAGCTGCAGGTAGCCTCACTGCTGACTCCTGAGCACTCAAAATGTTGTAAAGGGCTGGGGCACATTCTCATAGGATGTTGAGAGCCCAGCTATCCCAGAAAGTAGCAGTAGCGGCCTCCTGCGAACACCAAAAGCTGGGGGGGGGGGGGGGGAGCATTGTTTATCTTTTTTTATAAAAAAAATATATATATATTTTGAAAGGTGTTTTTTTTTTGCAGCCAATTTTAATTAGGAAAGAAGACCTTCCATTTTTCATGAAATACCTATAAAGAATTAAAACATGGGAAAATGTGCAAGAGATGTACTGCATATTTATTTTTATTTTTTTAACCTTTTTGATATATACATTTATTTTGGTTGAACTGCTTCTTTGAAGTAATGAGACAAGCTGAAAATCTGAAGAGATTTCTTAGTGACAATTTTGTAATGGTTCATAAGGCCCCTTACACACTGGGGCGGCAGGTGCGGTGGTATTTTTAGCAGTGCTTTACCGTCGGAATTGCAGCAGTATTCGGCCGCTAGCGGTGCGGTTTTATCCCCCGCTAGCAGCCGAAAAAGGGTTAATACCACCAGTAATGTGCCTCTGTAGAGCCGCGATTCCCATTGCTTTCAATGGGAAGGAGCAGTAAACACACCGCTCCAAAGATGCGGCTAGCAGGACTTTTGGAGCGGTCCTGCTAGCGCACCACTCCAGTGTGAAACCCCTCGTGCTTTCACACTGGAGAAACAGCAGCCGCTGTTTCAGGTCGGTTTGAAGGTGCTATTTTTAGCGCAATAGCATCTGCAAACCGCCACAGTGTGAAAGGGGTCTAATCTGAAGCAGACAAGTAGTAAAGAAAATTCAAGTTAGACTTACCAGTAACTTGTTTTCCAGAAGTATTTCAGGTCAGCACCTTGAGATATAGTGACTCCTCCCTCATCTTTAGGAAACACCTTCTTCCAATCTTTAAATGGAGGCCACTCCCCAGCACATTTAGTTGTCACAGAGAAACCTCCGACCCCGGCTGGAACACAAACACATACCTTAGTCACAGCATGGCACATCAAAAACCAATAGGGCGGGTCGTTGCTGTCCTAAAAGACTTCTGGAAAACAAGTTACCGGTAAGTCTAACTTGAATTTTTCCAAAGCGTCTTTCAGGACAGCACCTTGAGAGGATACCAGAGACTTACCACCTTAGGGCGGGATGACAGCTTGTAGGACCTTCCTGCTGAATGCCTGATCACTGGCAGAAGTGAGGTCCAACCTGTAATGCCGCACAAACGTGCAAAAGCTTGACCACGTCGCCGCTTTGCAGATTTGCTCCGGAGTGGCACCAGCTCTTTCTGCCCATGAGGCTGCCAGCGCTCTCGTTGAGTGAGCCCGGATCCCTTCTGGTGGGATCTCGTCTGCGTGTAAGTAAGCCTCCCGAATAGCTAACGTCAGCCATCTAGCCAAGGTACCCTTTGATGCTTGGTACCCTTTTTTGTTACCCCCAAATAAAACAAATAAAGAATCTGCACGTCTGAAGCCCTTTGTTATTTCAAGGTAACATAACAAAGTCCTTCTTACGTCTAGCATGTAAAAAAAAGTATTTTTCCCCTGAAGGGTTTGCATAAAAAGTAGGTAGCACAATATCCTGTGAACGAATAACCACTGAAGCTACCTTTGGTAAGAACTTAGGATCTGTTCTAAGCACAACCCTATCTTCAAACAAAACTAAATAAGGTTCCCTTACTGACAGGGCATTTAATTTGCTAATCCTGCGTGCTGAGGTTATAGCGACTAAGAATAACGTCTTAAAAGGTAAGATCTCAGAGAGATATCCTTTAAAAAGTTTCAAATGGCTTGCCAGCCATAGATTTTAGCACCACCGAGAGATTCCATTTCGGGAAACCCCTAACTTTGGTCGGTCTAGATCTTGTGAGGGCTCTAAAAAATCTGGCTACCAAGGGTTCTAAAGGCTACCGGCCTTTCTAGGAACACTGCCAAAGCGGAGACCTGAAATTTTAGGGTGTTGATTGCCAGTCTCTTATCCACCCCCTCCTAAAGAAACTCCAGAATGGATTTAAGGTCATTCGGATCCTGATTCGACAGGGTACACCAGGTTGAAAAAACTTTCCACACCTTTGTGTGGATAGCCCTTGTTACCTCCTTCCTGCTATTTAGCAGGGTAGCAACTAACCGATCCGAAAAAACTTTTTTCTTCAGCAGTTGCCTTTCAGAAACCATGCCGTAAGAGACTGGCGACATTTGGATGAAACACAGGACCTGCACTAACAGATCCTGCCTGAAGGGTAGATGCCAACATTGCCCGGCTGCCATACCTAGGACCGTTGAGAACCACGCTCTCTTGGGCCAGTATGGAGCAATCAGAATCACTGGTGCTTTTTCCCCTCTGAATTTTTCTCAAAACTAAGGGAATCAACTGGAACGGGGGAAAAGCAAAGCACAGGCAAAATCCCCAAGGATGTGCCAAAGCATCTATGCCTAGGGACCCGTCCAGTCTGCTTAGGGAAAAGAATTGTGGCACCTGGGAGTTCTCCCTCGAGGCAAAGAGGTCTACCTCTGGGAGACCCCACCTGTTGCAGATTTCCCCAAAGACTTCCAGATTCAGAGACCACTCTGACTCCCGAACCTGATGTCTGCTTAGATAGTCTGCCATCCTGTTCAGAGACCCCTTTAGATGTAAGGCTGACAGGGAACGAAAATTATTTTCTGCCCCCAGCAGAATGTCTGTAGCAAGAGCCTGCAGGGCCCTGCTCCTCGTGCCCTCCTGCTTGTTCAGGTATGCTACTGCTGTAGCATTGTCTGTTACCACCTGGACATGGTGACCCTTGAGAACTGGTGAAAACTTCCTTAAGGCCAGGGCAATCGCCTTTAGCTCTCTCCAGTTTGAGGACTGTACAGACTCCTCCTTCCTCCAGGAACCCAGGATGAAGTCTCTCTCCAAGTGGGCTCCCCAACCCCAAGCACTGGCGTCCGTGGTCAGTCTTTTTTCCACTGGAAAAGACCACACTAAGCCCCTTGAAAGGACCTCCTGATCCTTCCACCAGTAGAGAGATCTCCACACTGGGGCCGTGATTTTTATCTGAGTGTCTAGGGAGTTGAGACTGTGATCCCAAGACCTCAGAAGAAAGGTCTGCAGGCACCTGAAGTGCAACCTTGCCCACTGAATGGCCAGCATGGTTGAGGTCAAAACCCCTAGTGCTGACATCACCTGCCTTATAGTTAAAGGCTGGTTGGAGTGCAGTTGTCTTACAATGTCCTGCACCCTGACCTTTTTCTCTAGGGGAAGAGAAATCTTTTGATTTAGCGAATCTACCTGGTAGCCCAAGAAACGGACTTCTTGAGAAGGCACTAGGGATGAATTCTGAAGATTCAGGATCCAGCCTAGTGACTCCAGGTGACCTCGCGCCCTGGCTAGGTCCTCCAACAGTCTTTCCTTCGAGGGGGCGAAGAACAAAAGGTCGTCCAGATAAGGTACGACCGCTATACCCTGTAGACGAAGGGGGGCTAATGCTTCCGCCATCACCTTGGTGAAAATTCGAGGTGAAGACGAAAGGCCGAATGGAAGGGCTCTGAATTGGAGGTGAGGTACCACTCCCTCCATTCTCACTGCTAGCCTGAGGTACTGCGGAGAGATCGGGATATGGAAATACGCATCCCTCAAATCTATTGATGCCATGTAACAACCTTGCGTCAACAGATTCCTGACTGAAAAAATAGAGTCCATCTTGAACTTCTTGTAACTGACGGACTTGTTCAGAGGTTTTAGATTCAGGATCATCCTGAACTTCCCTGTGGGTTTTTTTTACCAGGAAGATGTGGGAATAAAATTCTAGCCCTTGCTCTGCTGGTGGAACCCGAATCACCACTCCCTGTTGCATGAGTTCTTTTAAGGAGGACCTCATGGCCAGGGATTTTACTGGATCTCTTGGTGCATTTGTAATTAAAAATCTCTCCGGAGGAACCTCCGAGAATTTTATGGCATAACCCCGGGCCAGGGTGGTCAGAATATAATAGTTGGTTGTTATTGCTGAAGCTTTGCAGCCTTCCGCCTACACGTATGGCTGAGTCATTGGGACTTTTCGGTTTGCAAAGGAGGATGGAAAAAGGATTCCCCCTTTTCCTTTGCCCTTCTGTGCCGCCCAATTTTTCCTGCCTCCCTAGGGTCTGATACATTTTCCCTGACCTTTTGGGGGTGGAAAAAAGCACCTGGGGGGTTGCTGCTTCTTTTTAATTGGAAAGGACTTCTTCCTATCAGCAGTCCTGTCAAGGATGCTCTCTAGCTCCGGTCCAAAAAGAAGGTCTCCCAAAAAAGGAATCCCGCATAACTTGTTCTTAGAAGCTGTATCTCCAGGCCATGTCTTTAACCATAATGCCCTTCTAGCGGAATTAGTTAGAACTGCGGACCTAGCTGACATCTTAATAGCTTCCGCCGAAGAATCCGCTATATAAGCTATTGCCGAGGAAAATGTGGAGAAATAGTCTAGAATCTATTGTTTAGGAGAATCTGCTACAATATGGGATTTTAACTGGTTAAACCAAAACTCCAAATTCCTGGCAACACATGTAGTGGCCATAGTAGGTTTTAAATTAGTCATGATCGACTGCCATGACCTTTTGAGAAGGAGATCCATCAAAAGGACAGATCCATAGATCTGGACACTTGGGAAAAAGCCGCATCCAAATTGTGGACTTTATTCCACACCGCTGCAGGGTCCTCCTCAAAAGGGAAGCGTCTTTTATGCGTTTTTGAGAAGAACGGCTTCTTCTCTGGATCCTGCCATTCTTTAGTTATGGCCTCAGAGATAACTGAGTGTACCAGAAAGGTACGCCCTTTAGGTTCACTCAGGCCGGCATACATACGATCATGCAGACTTAGATCTCTACTCTCCTCATTGAGCCCAAGTGTAGCATAAATGGCTTTGAGTAAACCATCCACTTCCTCCAGGGACAATTTGAATTTTGAAGGGGAAATAACTGCCTCTTCCCCTGACTCCTCACTAGAAGGTACATGAGAGAGACTTTCCCTGATCCTTGGCTCTTCAGCTAAGGGGTCCAAAACTGGTAAAGCTACCGAATCCTGAGAAGACTGCGAAGTGGAGGGCTGAGTGGTGGAAGAGGCAGCTAATGAGTCACGAAAAGTTTGAATCGTGGCAAATAGCTCATTCTTTACAGAAGCAACCAATTCTTAACGTACTGAGGTGGATTCCTCTCTCACTAAAGCATCAATGCATGCACTGCACAGAGCTTTCTTCCAGCTCTCCCCCATCTTAGTCCTACATGAGGGACACTTTCTTTTTGTGTCCGTATTGACCTGGGGAGAAGGAAGAGAAAAAAAAAAAAGACAGGGGAATCCTTAATGAGACCTCGTCCCAACAGATGGACCCCTTCACCGAGGTGCACTAGGAAATAAAAGTGTGCCATTCAAGTGCCCAGACAGGCCCCATGCCACTAGGGGGAAAATGAAAGGAGACCATAGTAAAAGATTACCCTTTAGGGAAAAACGCAGCCTTACATTGCTGCCTCCCGCCAGGGTCTTGCTGGTGCCTGTCCCCACCGCTGAAACTTCTGCTCCTTCCATAGCAGATGACAGCGTCCACCTGTGGCTTGCAGCATGCTTCTGGACTCCTAAAGCGCCGCTGCGCCGGACCGGAAGCGGAAATAGGCCCCAGACTCCATCCTGCCCCTTCCTCCTGCGGACGCGCCGGAAATGACACCCCATCTCGGCGACCGCTTCATCCTGGCTACACCAAAATGGCGGCGGAACAAGCGGGCGCCCGCCCACCAAGCGAATCGCCGAGCACATACTGGCTCTCACCGAGCACATACTGGCTCTCACCGAGCACTAAGGAGGACAAAGGGGAACCCGAATACTACCACTGCCGCCGGGTAGGACGGACGGTCTCCATGGCAGACACCATAAAAAGAAAGGTAGGAGGGAAGCCGTCTTCCAGGCGCACCCGAGATATAGACTCCCCACCTAAGAAGATGTTCCCTCCGGGCCAGAGGAAACACAAAAACTGAATGTGCTGGGGAGTGGCCTCCATTTAAAGATTGGAAGAAGGGGTTTCCTAAGGATGAGGGAGGAGTCACTATATCTCAAGGTGCTGTCCTGAAAGACGCTTTGGGAAATCTGTAGTTATGAAGCACACTAGATAACAGCTGTATACATTATATGACCAAACTTTGCTAAGCAAAGTAGAAAAAATTGGGGTTACTTACCGGTAACATCCCTTTTCCAGGAGTCTTTCAGGACAGGTACTATAGAGAGACACAGGCTCCTCCCCTCACAGGAAACACCGCCTTCCAATTAGGAATTTAAGCCTCATCCTCCCTCAGCTCCTCAGTTTTTCCAGAGTACCTCCGGCCAGCTGGGGAGACACATAGAACACGTCATAAAATATAAAGTTTCATCTTACCTGACGGCCTTGTATGATGAGTTTTCAGAAATATCCCCTACAAAGAAAGGGTGGGTACTAGTGCTGTCCTGAAAGACTCCTGGAAAAGGGATGTTACCGGTAAGTAACCCCAATTTTCCCTGTTCGTCTTTCAGGACAGGTACTATAGAGAGGATAAGCGAGCACCTTACCCTAGGGTGGGACTACTGCCTGTAGCACTTTGCGTCCAAAAGCCTGATCTTTGGCTGAAAGCAGGTCCAGTCTTTAGTGTTTCACGAACATCGAGAAACTAGACCATGTTGCAGCTTTGCAGATCTGCTCCGGGGAAGCACCAGCACACTCTGCTTGAGAAGTCGCTACCGCCCTGGTGGAATGAGCCCTGATACCTTGTGGAGGCTCCACCCCCCTAGATACATAGGCCTGAACAATGGCTAATCTTAACCACCTGGCTATTGTGCGTCTAGAGGCTCTGGACCCCTTTTTAGACCCGGAAAATAAAACAAAAAGGGAATCAGTTTTCCTGAACTGACTTGTGCTACTTAAATACTGGAGGATACACCTCCTAACGTCTAAATTATGGAACTTGTGCTCCTGTTCCCTCACAGGATTCGAGCAAAAAGAAGGCAATGTAATTTCTTGACTTCTATGAAAATTAGAAGATACCTTCGGTAAAAAGGCCAGATCCGTTTTAAAAATAGCGCGATCCGGAAAAACCTGAAAAAAAGGTGCCCTAATAGATAGGGCTTCGAGTTCACCCTTCTAGCAGTGGTGATCGCAACCAAGAACACTGTCTTGAGTGTGATCACCTCTAATGTGCTGTTTTCCAATGGTTCAAACGGTTCCTCTGTAAGGGCCTGTAGAAACAAAGAAAGATCCCATACTGGGAAGTTGGGGGCTCTAACTGGTCTCCGCCTACTCAAGGCTTTAAAAAACCTAGAGACCCATGGGTCAAATGCCAACTGTTTTTCTAGGAAGACACTTAATGCTGAGACTTGACCTTTCAGCGTGCTAATGGCCAGCCCCTTATCTGCTCCTGCCTGCAGAAACTCTAATACAGCTACTGAACTATGAGCATTGAAAGAGCTTTCCAAGCACCAGATGTTAAAATGCCTCCATACTTTTAGGTAGGTGGCTTGAGTCTCCTTCCTGCAGCTTAGAAGAGTCGCTATTAATCGTTGTGAAAAGCCCTTGCCCCATAGCAGCTCCTCCTCAGAAGCCAGGCTGCTAGATTCCACCTCCCCACCTGCGGACAGCAGACGGGACCCTGAGCAAGAAGGTCTTTCCGGATTGGCAGAATCCAGGGAGGTTCCATTGATAAGCCCTTCAGGATGGAAAACCATGGTCTCCTGGGCCAATGAGGTGCGATCAGAATCAGTGTTGTGTTTTCCCCCTGCAGCTTTCTCAAGACTGCTGGAATCAGAACTGGAAGGGGGACGGCATAACACCTGGAGAACTGCCAGGTCTGTGCCAGAGCATCCACCCCTAGCGCTCCGTCCCACCTGTTCAGGGAAAAAAATAGCTGTGTTTTGGTATTTTCCCTTGAGGCGAACAGATCTACCTCCGGTCTCCCCCATCTTTGGGTGATCACTTTGTAGACCTCCTGATTCAGGACCCAATCTCCTTCCCTCAGCTTCTTCCTGCTGAGGAAATCTGCGACTTGATTCTTCTCCCCCTTCAAGTGAATTGCAGAAAGAGACAGAACGTTGGTCTCTGCCCACTTGAGAATGGACTCTGTCAACTTCCACAGGGACTGGCTCCTGGTGCCCTCTTGCCTGTTGATATAGGCAACTGCGGAGGAATTGTCTGAACGAATCCGCACATGTTGGCCCTGAAGATCTCTTTGAAAAGCTCTGAGGGCCAGATCTATTGCCTTCAGTTCCCTCCAATTTGAGGATCACTTTGAGTCCTCCATTTTCCAGGTACCCTGCACTAGATGAGAGTTCAGGTGTGCTCCCCATCCTGTGCCACTGGCGTCCGTTGTTACTGTCCTGGATATCGGATAAATCCACTCCAGACCCTGTAAAAGGTTCGCCCTCTTCCTCCACCACCAGAGGGCCCTCTTGACCTGACTCGGCACTGATATTAGGGCATCTAGAGATCCCGGGTTGTGGTCCCAGACACTCAGAATGTAAAGTTGTAAGGGACGAAAGTGCAACCCTGCCCACTGTACCGCTGGAAGCGTGGACGTTAGCAGACCCAGGGCTGACATGGCTTTCCTCATTGGGAGCTGAGAGCTGCCCTGAAGGAGTAACATTGCCCTGTCTACCTTTTGTATTTTTTCTGTCGGGAGAAAAACCATCTGCCTGGTTGAGTCTAGTTCGTAACCCAGGAAGATGACCCTTTGAGATGGTACCAGACTGGATTTCTCCAGATTCAGAAGCCATCCCAGGCTTTCCAGGATTTCCCTTGTTACCTGAATATCCTGGGATAGTTGTTCCGGGGACCCTGCAAACAATAACAGGTCGTCCAGGTACACTATCACGGAGACACCCCTGAGACGAAGGAACGCCAAGACCTCCACCATAACTTTGGTGAAGATGCGGGGGAAGAGGAGAGCCCGAAGGGAAGGGCTTTGAACTGCAAGTGAAATGTCCCTTCCTTGGATTTTACTGCCAACCTTAGATATTTTTGGTAACCCTCCGCTATGGGGATGTGTAAATAGGCATGCTTCAAGTCTATCGATGCCATAAAGCAGTTTGGAGGGAGCAGTGTCCTTACAGAGTAGATTGAGTCCATCCTGAATCTCCTGTAGGTGACCGAGACATTCAGGGGCTTCAAGTTCAGAATAAGTCTGAATTTCCCTGAGGGCTTGCGAACCACAAAGATGTGGGAGTAGAAGCCTCTGCCTGTCTCCTCTGTTGGGACCCGTACCACCACCTCCTGATCCTCCAACTCCTGAAGGGAGGAAAGAAGAGCTGATGATTTCTCCTTGCACCTTGGCAGTTCGGTAACCAGAAGTCTTAGTGGAGGGGGGCTCGAAAATTCCAGTTTGTATCCTCGCCTTAAAATCCCCAGCACAAACTGATTGCTGGTGATCATTTCCCATTGTGGGAGAAAGGCCCCCAATCTTCCTTCCACTTTGACTCCGTCATTGTGGTTTTTGGGGCTGTTCAGGAGCGCGAAAAATCGCTGCTCCCCGACTTTTGCCTTTCTGTCCCCAAAACTTTTTCTTTCCTTCTGGTTTTGTGTCCACTTTCTTTTGGGGCCAAAACTTTTTCTTTGGCTGCCCCCCAAATTTTTTCTTTATAGGAAAGGCTTTTTTCTTGTCAGCTGTTCGGTCTAGAACAGCCTCCAAGCCTGGACCAAATAACAAATCACCAGTAAGGGGAATACCGCACAACTTGACTTTAGAAGCGCTATCCCCTTGCCACGTCTTGAGCCATAAGGCCCTCCTTGCCGAATTGGACAAGGCTGCGGAGCGGGCAGACATACGAACAGACTATGCCGATGCATCCGCTAAATACGCCACCCCATTTAGCAGTGTTGGAAAGGAGGCCAGAATAGTTTCTTTGGGCGTCCCTGCCTCAATATGAGCTTTGATTTGTGTAAGCCAATGCTCCATGTTACGCGCTACCACTGTAGCTACCATGGCCGGCTTTAGGTTAGCTTGTGAGGAATCCCATGACTTCTTTAGAAGCGACTCCATCCTTCTGTCCATGGGGTCTGAAAGAACCCCCATGTCCTCAAATGCCAAGTCAGTGTGTCTGGACACCTGTGAGAAGGCAGCATCCAGTTTAGGAGTTTTGTTCCAAACTAGAGCTTCCTCCTCAGAAAAAGGAAACCTTTGTTTCAACGAGTTGGAAAAGAAGGGTTTCCTTTCAGGATCCTGCCATTCCTTTTTAATGGTATTGACCAGGACCTCATGGACTGGGAACACTCTTCTCCTTTGTTCCCCTAAGCCCATGTACATCTTATGGAGCGACAGTGCCTTTTTCTCTAGTAGTAGTGTGGACTGCACCTAAAAGGTCATCCACCTCTTCGAGAGAGAGTTTATAGCGGGAGGCTCTGGAGGGCTCCCCCTCCGTCCCTTCGCCTTCTGACTCCCCTTGGGAACTAGAAGCAGCACTATTTAGCTCTTCTTCAACATCCTCTCTGAAGTCCCATGGATTCTCTCCACTCACGGAAGTAAGTACCACTGGACTGGGTGGAATAATCTGTGGCGCTGAAGAAGGGCTACTCTGGGGCAACTGAAAGCCAGTAAAGAGATCCTTAAAGGATTGAAAGGTGCTAGAAAGCTCTTTCACAGATGCTGCTAGCTCAGAACCCTGCTCTGCCTCTCTCTCCCTAACAAGCCCCTCAATGCATCGTTTGCACAGTGCTTTATTCCAGTTTTCACTTAAATGATATCTGCAGGAAGGACATTTCTTCTTAGAAGTATGGCCCGACACAGACAAAAAAATAGAGGGCAGGTATAAGAGAGCCATCAGCGTTAAATAACAGATATCCACCCGGAGTGCACACCCCAGGACTGACCACCACCAAGGGATAACCTCCTAATCCCCCCGACCACTAGGAGAATAAACACCCGTGAAGCTGATAGAAAAAGGTAGTAAGGAACACCACCCCAGGGTTCCTATCTTAGAGTGGCTGGTGCTGCTGTCCTCCAGAGGTGCATGTGAAGTCTCTACTTCCGACATCTCCATTATGGCCTGTGGTCATAGACAAACGCTAAAATGTCGTCCCCACGACTAAGCGTAGGCCGCACCAGCCCAGCGTTTGATCCTTTTCACTCTGCCGCGTCTGGGACCGAAGACGCGTATCCGGCGGAAGTGCCCGCCCCTTCCGGAACTGACTACACCCGCCATCCGGCCGGCCTCAGCTTCCTGGCCTGTCTGTGTCTAATACACAGAGAGCAAGACACGCCGCCTGCAGCGCCACCCCTGGGCGAAAGCAAAAAGGATCTCCTCGGTCTGAATCCTCCCCAGAGACGCCGAGGGAACGCACTACAACAGGTACCCCTGGAAAAATAGCTCACTAGCTCACCAGTTGTACAGATTTTGAGGATCGGAGAGCCGGCTCCCCGCCCCAGGAATGATAGCCTCAGCTTCCCCAGCTGTCTGGCCTCTTGGTCCCAGCGATGTCTCCCCACCGGAGGAAACACCATAAACTGAGGAGCTGAGGGAGGATGAGGCTTAAATTCCTAATTGGAAGGCGGTGTTTCCTGTGAGGGGAGGAGCCTGTGTCTCTCTATAGTACCTGTCCTGAAAGACTAACAGGGAAATATAATTTATATATTTGCTCCAGAGCCAACTCTGCACTGTTCTGGAGTATAAACTAAAATAATTTACAGGCTAAAAGAAAGCTTTGTGATATCTGCAGGCTACAGCGAGCTTTGCCATTTCAGTAAAGTAGAGCTGAAAGGGTCCGCACAACACACAGGAATATCAGCGAAAAAGACTAAATTAAACCATTTGTTTATTGGGAATTCGACATTTAACAATCAGCCATTGGTTTATGGAAAGGCAACACAAACCGTACAAGAGAAGCTAAAATTACATGCCAACTATGTTGGCTGAGGGTGTCAAACAACTTAGTTAAAAATTGGCACAAGCATCCTGGTGCTCACTGACTCCTTTCTAGGCCATGTTCTGCTAGTTTACTTTTAAACCATTTTTATTTTTTTTAAGCACTGTATATTGTCATTTTCAATTCTATCTTCGGCCAAATGTTGTGGCTCCTGACATTGTTAAATGCATTCTCCACTAAAATATATAAATATATATATTATAAAAAAAATGTTGACAAGCAAAAAAGTATTTCATTGGAAGCATTTGATAAAGTGTTGATTTCAGCGATGCATGTGGGCATGAACATTATATGGGCATTGTATCCTATTGTGGGTATCTTACTATTTTTTCTCCCCAGTTATAACTACAAGATGCATCCTAGAATACAAATTTTTAATACAAGCAGCCCAATTAAAAATAAAAAAAATTACAAATGACAAATTTACATTGTGATTAACAACAATTCTATCATGGCATTTACAAGTTCATTTTTTTCAGGAAAACCTTGGACTATATCAAATTCTCCTGAAAACATAGGGAGTCCAGTGGGGGTGGCCTTTGCACTTTCTTTGAATGGAAATGAAATTCTCACATTAGAGCACTTTTAGGAGTATCCAACTGAGAGGAAGTCCGTGGAAAGGTCCATAAAACACTGGAGGCACAGTATAGCCCAAACAGCCTGGCATTGCAAGCCAACAGAAAGAGCTGACTGAACATTAGTCTTCTCTAACTCGCAAGCGAAAATCAGTATTCTATGCTCAGTAGTGCCTCCGACTCATGAGAGAAATTTAGAAGCATTGATGTCAACATTGCTTTAGAACCCGAACAGTAGTGGACCTATACATGCCCTAAGCAATCAATAGAAAACACACTGGTGCTGCAACTTTAATAGCCTGAATATTCAGCCAACATGTGTATAAAAAGAAAAAAAGTGTGCAACCAAACAATATACTGTAACTCCCTTAATATAAAAAGGGAAGGGTGATAATGATATGTAAAAGTCCAAAACAAGGTGCTCTAATATTGAACTGTATTGCAGGACACTAAAGAAATCACTATGCTTCTATCCAGAAAGTAAAACAAACAACACCGCTTACCAGATTCGATGGATCTCAAATTATAGGGATCAAACAAGCTCATCACGGGTAAAATACTGGAGTGAGAACAAAAAAGGTCAATATAGCTAATAAAGGGTCTGGAGGATATTAGTTAAGGAAAGGTTGCGAGCACTGAACTTATTCTCTCTGGAGAAGAGACGCTTGAGAGGGGATATGATTTAAAATTGACAAATACCATACTGGTGACCGCACAATAGGGATGAAACTTTTTCGCGAAAGGGAGTTTACCCAAAAATCAACTTTCTGCAGTTAGATCCAGCATACTGCTGACATCTGCAGTATGCTGGTCTTTTTTTTTTTTTTGGTACTTATCGTTTTAGCAGTATTTCTTCTATGGCTCCGAGCGGGGATTACTTCCTGGTATAGGCGTTCCCGAAGACAAGCAAGTTGATTGACAGCCTTCGATAGCGCGTCACGGCTTCCGAAAATACACACGGGTGACACTCTGCAATTTACGGCGCCTGCGCAGTCAGCTCTACGCGGCAGGCGCAGGCGCCGTAAACAGCCAAGTGTCACCTCGGCTATTTTCGGAAGCCGTGACGCGCTATCGAAGGCCGACAATCAACTTGCTTGCCTTCGGGAACGCCGATTCCCCGCAGGATTCCCCGCTCGGAGCCATAGAAGAAAAATACTGCTAAAACGATAAGTACCAAAAAAATAAAAAAAAGACCAGCATACTGCAGCTGTCAGCAGTATGCTGGATCTAACTGCAGAAAGTTGATTTTTGGGTGAACTCCAGCTTTAACAAGATACGTGGCAACTCATTAAAATTAGAGGACAAGAGGTTTAACCATAAACTACGTAGAGGAGTAAACGCTTTACTGTAAGAGCGGCAAGGATGTGGAATTCCCTTCTACAGGCAGTGGTATCAGCAGGGAGCATCGATAGTTTAAAAAAACTATTAGATAAGCACCTGAATGACCACAACATACAGGGATATACAATGCAATACTGACATATAATCATACGCATAGGTTGGGCTTGATGGACTTGTGTCTTTTTTCAACCTCGCCTACTATGTAACTATGCAACTGTTAAATTCTTAAAGAAAATCTGCTGCCTTCTGCCAGAAAGTTGTCAAAGGGAAGAAGGTTTACCTTCCAACATGACAATGACCAAAAGCACACAGCAAAATTTACCACACATTGTTTAAAGGAGAAAAAGGTCATTGCACGGCCTAGTGAGAGCCCAAACCTAAACCCTATAGAAAATCTGTGGAGTGACATTAAGACTGCAATCCACAAACAGACATCAAATTTAACTGAACTTGAGCAATTCTGCAAAGAAGAGTGGGCATATATTACAAAGTCTAGATGTGCAAAGTTAGTAGAGAAATATCCCAACAGACTAAAGGCTGTAATCAAAGGGGTGGTAAAGGCTCGTGTTCAAGTGGGTGATCCTTTTTCCAACTCAGTGATTCGGTTTTTGAATTTTTGTTTGCTTTTTCTGACATGTTGGTGTTATATTTTTCACTTGGATGTTATAAGATGTTATAAGAGTAAATATAGCTGGATAAAACAGAAATGATGTCTGTCTTTGTTTCAGGCTGAAAAGCAACAAAGTGATTTTAAAAGGGGGTGATACTTTTCTATACCGATTGTATATCCATGCTATTTTATTGCTGGTCCTGCTTAAAGCTGAACTACAGGCATACAGCTAAATGCACAGAATAGATACATACAAGAGCTTGTTCACACGGGCATGCATACAGGTTTTCTGTGCAGTTCCATTCATTTCAACTGGGATGCAGCAGCTGCATGGATACCGCCACTCCTCCCAAATTTGACATTCTTGTGGGTGTGGGTGCATGTCCTCAAACACATCCAGTCCTGAGATTTACATAGTGCTTCTTACACAGAACATCCCTGTCTGGCAGGGTAGAAGACCTTGTTTTTTTCTGATGAAGTTTAGTGACTGGGCAGTGTCAGGAAAAGCAACAGAATGATGAGCTATTCTGCCATTTTCTATCAGGAAACTCCTTGCACTTTAGAACTGATTGGATGCTGTGCTGCTTTACAAGGGCTGCTTTACAGGGGCTGCAAGAGGTTGATACCAAGTCACATTTAGGTACTTTTTGTATTTAAAAAAAATGCATTTAAGGATGCATTGATGAATACAGAGCTGCATTAACGCGTGTCTTTTACATCTAATTGGAATTCAGCATTAAATGAAATATTTTGCAACTTACCAGTCCTTAGATGTGGTAGCTGTACAGTGGGGATCGAAAGTTTGGGCACCCCAGGTAAAAATTTGTATTAATGTGCATTACGAAGCCAAGGAAAGATGGAAAAATCTCCAAAAAGGCATCAAATTACAGATTAGACATTCTTATGCCACGTACAGACGGACGTTTTTTTGTGATAAAAAAAACCCGACGTTTTGAATCATGAAATAAAACGACGTTTTTGAAACTTCATTTTCAAAAACAACGTTGCCTACACACCATCGTTTTTTAAAATGCTCTAGCAAAGCGCGGTTACGTTCAGCACGTACGATAGCACTCTTTTCCATTGAAGCTAGCTTTATAACTTGCTTCTGAGCATGCGCAGGTTTTGAAACGTCGTTTTGCCCACACACTATCATTTTCATTGACACAAAAAACGACGTTTTGAAAAACGACACAAAAAATTTGAGCATGTTGGATTTTTTTTTTGTCGTTTTTCAGAAGACATAAAACAACGTTTTCCCCACACACGGTCATTTTAAATGACGTTTTCAAAAACGTCGTTTTTTTTCATCACAAAAAACGACCGTCTGTACGCGGCATTATAATATGTCAAAAAAAGTTAGATTTTATTTCCATCATTTATACTTTCAAAATTACAGAAAACAAAAAAATGGCGTCTGAAAAAGTTTGGGCACCCTGCAGAGTTAATATCTTGTACTGCCCCCTTTGGCAAGTATCACAGCTTGTAAACGCTTTTTGTAGCCAGCCAAGAGTCTTTCAATTCTTGTTTGAGGTATCTTTGCCCATTCTTTGAGATTTCTGGGCTGTCTGTCACGCACTGATCTTTTAAGGTCTATTCATAGATTTTCAATTATGTTGAGGTCAGGAGATTGTGAAGGCCATGGTAAAACCTTCAGTTTACGCCTCTTGATGTAATCCCCCGTGAATTTTGAGGTGTGTTTAGGATCATTATCCATTTGTAGAAGCCATCATCTCTTTAGCTTCAGCTTTTTCACAGATGGCATCAAGTTACAATCCAAAATTTGCTAAAATGTTATTGAATCCATTTTCCCTTCTACTCGTGAAATGTTCCCTGTGCCACTGGCTGCAATACAACCCCAAAGCATGATTGATCAACCCCCATGCTTAACAGTTGGACAGAGGTTCTTTTCATTAAATTCTGTGCCCTTTCTTCTCCAAAACGTACCTTTGCTCATTACGGGCAAAAAGTTATATTTTAACCTCATCGGTCCACAGAACTTAAGATTTTCACCGCTCCAGGTGAGCCCTATAGACAATCAGGGACGGTTAGATTACCAAGGTGCTGGCAATGCACGTAGCAGTAGCAATAGGAGGAAGGAGATGGACAGCCGCACTCCGAAATAACTTTTCAAAAAAGTTGTCTTTTATTTTCAAGCAGGAACATGCATAATCACCACAACCATAAACCAGGACAGCTGACTAGTTTCGCACTCTTGCTAGTGCTTAATCATGATTAAGCACTAGCAAGAGTGCGAAACTAGTCGGCTGTCCTGGTTTATGGTTGTGGTGATTATGCATGTTCCTGCTTGAAAATAAAAGACAACTTTTTTGAAAAGTTATTTCGGAGTGCGGCTGTCCATCTCCTTCCTCCTATTGCTACTAGGTCCACAGAACTTGTTTCTAAAATGCATCAGGCTTGTCTATATGTTAATTTGCAAAGTTCAATTGCTGATTTTTGTGGTGAGGACGTAGAAGAGGTTTTCTTCTGATGACTCTTCCATGAAGACCATATTTGTACAAGTATCTCTTTATAGTGGAATATTGTACCACAACTCCAGTGTCTGCCAGATCTTTCTGGAGGGATCGTGCAGTCAAACGTGGGTTTTGAATTGCTTTTCTCACAATCCTGCAAGCTGTTCTGTCTGATATTTTTCTTGGTCTTCCAGATCTTGCTTTAACTTCCACTGTTCCTGATGACTGCCATTTCTTAATTACATTCCGAATAGAGGATATTGACATCTGAAAATGCTTTGCTATCTTCTCATAGCCTTCTCCAGCTTTGTGAGCGTCAACTTGTTTTCAGTTTCAGTTTTCTAGACAACTGCTTAGAAGAACCCATGGTGCTGATTGTTGGGGCAAGATCAGATGAGTCTGGGCATTCAAATCTTTGAGATTGACATCACCTGGTCTTCCCAGATGATGATTGAGAACAATCCATGACACTGGCAGGTCTCAGCTTTGCAAAGGGGGCAGTGCATGCTATAAATTCTGCAGGGTGCCCAAACTTTTGCAGACGCCATTTTTTTGTTTTCTGTAATTTTGAAAGTGTAAATGACTTTTTTGACATATTATAAGAATGTCTAATCTGTAATTTGATGCCTTTTGGAGATTTTTCCATCTTTCCTTGGCTTCGTTATGCACATTAATACAAATTTTTACCTGGGGTGCCCAAACTTTCGATCCCCACTGTATTTGTTTTTCAGGCTAATTTTCACCTGGTAATCCTGTGAATTCCACATTTCTATCAGTGGGTCACTTCAACACGATGTCTAAATATAAAGCTGTGGTTGCCACCCAGCACTCTACATTGGAAACACCATAGATAGAATTGCAAATACTAGTGCCAATTCTAGAGAATGTGGCATTGGCACTGGCATTTGCAATTCTATCTATGGCGTTTCCAACGTAGAGTGCTGTGATGAGGAAAGACTATTCCAACAGCGAAGGAAGAACTTCCCCCAAGGCTATCCCACTCATCCAGTCCCCTATATTTTAATATGCAGGCCAGTCCTGGTTCTATAAGGCTCTGAGGCAGAGGAAATATCCTCAAAAAGCGTTAGGGATTCACCTATATTTGCATCTCATGAGATATGCGCATAATTACATTATCATCTAATCGAGTGATGTGATTTTATTCCAGTAACATATGCGAGTACGCAGCAAATCTCTGTGTACAAGAAACTTTTTATTAAGGATAATGCACCTTCTATCACTTCTTTTCTTGTTTTATTCCTTTAGACTTCACTCAGTTGGCTTAGTAAGCACCCGGGGCATGCATCATCCTCATTACACTACCACTATGAAAGTACTACCACTTTTACCTAGGCCCTTCGCACAGTGCAGGAGAGATTTTTTCGGTTGATATTTATCCATATTATGGTAACTTGTCTCAACTTGGCAACATGACTCATTTTAAATACGTCAGGAAAGGTGTTAACCTATAAAAAGTGTTGACTACACAGATAATTGCATTCTGAGAGATGTTGTTCTGCAGAATTTTGATAAAGCTAAGTTATGCATTTGTGAAATTATCAAATTTTTTCATAAAAAGACGCCCACATAAAATTACACACTGGTAATAAGTTCTTGGAGATTTTAAAAATCGAATTATTGGCTAACGTCTATGCCAGTGGAATATTGCATGAGTTTATAGGATTATAAGGCTTTTTTAAGCCCATTAAACCTTCACAGATGCATATCTGATTATTTATGGGTTTCTTTAAAATAATTAAAGACGCAAACCCGCAAACTCACGAGGGGTTGCAGTACTGGTTGCCAAGTCGGCGCAGTTTGTGCTACTATCGCTCCAGTCTGACCCCCTCGGCAGGTTTATATTTTTACATGCCAAGAGACATGGACTGGAGGCTCTGCTGCTAGCTATATACATACCCCCCCCCCTTCCAATTCACGGTCCTTAATGAAGGCTTAGCATTTATGGCACAATTCCCTAGTGTGCCTGCAATATGGCTGGGGGATTCCAAGCGCATGCGCAGACCCGTTTTGGTAAACTCCTCACTGACTTAGACCTTGTGGACACATGGAGACACCTCTACCTGACGGATAGGACCTTCTCATGCTTCTCGACGACACACAGCTCAATGTCACGCATAGACCTTATACTGACGTCTCGGACCCTCCTCCCTAACTTGGGGCAGGTGGGATTCAACCCGCGGGTCCTGTCTGACCATGCTTCCTAGTGGATCAGGCTCCGGGTTGACTCTCCCCCCAAGTCTTACACTTGGAAACTTAATACCTTTTGGCTGACGGTTGTCCCCGATTTGGAGGAGGCTGGGGCCGAGTGGGATTTCTTTTTTCAGGTCAACCGCGATACCGCGTCATTTGAGGCTGTCTGGGACTCAAGTCCCATGCTCGCATGATCCTCTCTCAGCGCATTTCCCGGTATCGAAAGACTTCGAGCCGGGTGGTCAGGCAGGCTGAGCAATCTCTTGAGGAGATTCGTTGCTCGACCCTCCCCAGAAACGGCGGATGCATTGAAAATGCAGACACGGGTGGTGAATGGTCTCTTTGAGAAAGCAGACAGACAGATTTTCTATAGCAAGCAAAGAGTTTACGAGTGCGGAGAACGTGCGGGGAGGCTTTTGGCCTACATGGCTCACCTCGATCACAGACCTCCTACAGTGGTCTCCCTCCGTGACACCGGTGGCGTTATGGTTGCGGACCCTGATGGGGTGGCGGAGGTGTTCCGCTCCTTATTTGCATCTCTGTACTCATCTGTTGCTAATAACCCTAGGGGTGTGGTAGCTGACATGTTAGCCGCTATAGAACTGCCCACATTATCGGAATCTCAGGTGGAGGCCCTTGAGGCTCCCATATCTGTAGATGAAATCTCGTGGGCACTTTCCACGCTGAACCCCTCCAAAGCGCCCGGGTCGGACGGTCTTCCCTTGGAATTCTATACAACTTACAGCGAATCTATGGCCCCTAGGCTCCAGGAGCTTTTTTCTCATATCTTTGAAGCCGGTTCCCTGCCCCCCTCTATGAAAGAGGCCTATATAGTGCTCATTCCCAAACCTGATAAAAATTTGGAACTCCCCGAATCCTACCGCCCGATATCCCTCCTCCAACTTGACATTAAGATCCTGGCCAAGGTCCTGGTGCTACGCTTGAATGAAGTGATCCTTACTCTATTCCATCCCGATCAGACTGGGTTCATGCCTGCTAAAAACACGGCATACAATTTGCGTAGATTACACATGAATTTACAGGCTGAACATGACCAGGTGGGTTCCAGGGTTGTGGTGTCTCTTGAAGCCGCAAAGGCCTTTGACTCTGTCGAAAGGAACTACTTATGGGAATGTTTGGCTCGATTCGGTTTCGGTCCCAAGTTTATAAAATGGATCACTCTCTTTTACCAGGATCCGTGCGAAAGGATCTTGGTCAATGGTCGGGTCTCGGCCCCTTTTCCCCTGTCGAGGGGAACCAGACAGGGCTGCCCCCTATCCCTGTTGCTATACACTTTGGCCGTGGAACCCCCGGCATCCTCCCTCAGAGCACACCCCGGTGTTCGGGGACTCCGATGCGGGGGGGGGTAGTGGAGACGGTAAGTCTATACGCAGACGACATGCTCCTCTACTTGGCTGATGCTGGCCATTCCTTGCAGGCCGCCCTGGGAGGTCATCGGTGCCTTTGGACACTACTCTGGGCTTCGAATCAACTGGGATAAATCACAAATTCTCCCAATAGACGTGAGCATACCAACGGAGGCCCAGGCCTCCTCCCCTCTCCTTAGGGTTAGCTCCCTGAAATATCTTGGGATCCGGATATCTAGATCCCCAGAGGACTACGCTGCTCTCAATTTTGAGCCACTGATACAGCTTCTAAAAACCAAGATGCATACCTGGGCCAAGTTGCCACTGGGGGTAATGGGGTGAGTGAATTTAATCAAAATGATCCTCCTTCCCAAATTCTTATATGTGCTCTGGCATGCCCCTGGCTATCTCCCCCTCAGACTTTTCAAAACCATTGAGGCCATTCTCAATTCGTTTGTGTGGGGTGGGTTGTCTTGGCAGGCCCTGAAAAATCCGACTGAGTTGGGGGGTGCGGCGTTGCCTGACTTTAATTTATATTACCTGGCGGCACAACTGTCTCACTTCTTCTACCTAGACAAACATGACAGACCGCTACCTTGAACTGGTTTGCTCCCCCTGGGTCTCGGGGACTACCCACCCTTTTCAGGTTCTCTTTAGGAACTTGGAGGGCTCTTGGACATTGGGGAGTCGCCGGGGCCTGCTGTACCACCATTGCAAAATTTGGGAGGTGGTGGGTCGTAGGCTGAAGGTCTCGACCACCCACTCCCACACATCATTATGGGATAACCCCGGCCTCGTTGAGCTGCTCACTGTTCCAGATCAGATCTTGTGGCTCAGTCAGGGGGTAGGGTATTTGACTGATGTTTATGCTGGCAATGTTTTGATGTATTTTCAACAGCTCAAGGATAGATTTGACCTCCCCAACTCCATGCACTTCCGGTATCTCCAGCTCCGCCATGCTCTTCGGACCCAATTTGGCGATGTATCTCCCAACACTGAACTAATTGATGTTCTTCACTCTATTATGGGTCTCGACTCCCGGAAGCTTATTTCGGGGTTCTATTTTTCTCTTCTACGTCCCTCGGCGGCCGCTTTGGCCTACAAACTTAAGGATCGCTGGTCTGGAGATGTGGGGGAGCTGGAGGATGAGGAGAGGGAGGATGCCCTCAAAAACAGCAAGGAGGTCTCGACCAAGTTGTCAGACCGCCTTACACACCTCTACATCTTACACAGAACACACCTGACTCCTGCCCGCATGGCTAAGTTCAAACCTGACCAAAACTCATTATGCCCCAGGTGTTGTGGCCCTTCTAGCTCCTTCTTTCACCTTTTATGGGTGTGCCCGACAATACAGGATTACTGGCTGCACATAGTTAAATTCATACACGATGAAATGGGATCTCCCCTGACACTATGTCCCAAGCAGTTCCTGTTGGGGGTGTTTCCGGACCCTGACTCGGATAAATACCATAAGATATTTCTTCAAGAAACGCTCTTTACGGCCAGATTACTCATAGCACGAAAATGGCTTCAGGCTGCGCTGCCCACCCTTCAGGAATGGATTTCGGCGGTTAACAGTATACTGCCATATAAAAGGGAAATCTATGCCCACAGGGGCTGCCCGGCCAAGTATGGTAACATTTGGGATGATTGGCTGGCTACGGCCGCCACTTGTGCTGACCTGCCCCCCTGAGTGTTCCTGAGTGTTATATGTCCTCCATGCTTGTCTGTGATCGGTTATGCAATCTGGGGGTCTTCTGCTCATTCACGATTGTTTTGTCCCTATAACCAGCCATTTTGTACTGCTCATGTTCAGTATCTGTATATATCCGTTTGCTGTACCTGTTGCGCTCACATATGTTGTGTCACTACACGCTGTATGTACTCAGTTTCATTTTATACAATAAAACACCACGTTATTTGTAAAAAAGGACGCAAACCCAATACACAATATACAACTTCTGTTGTCTGATTTCCTTTAGGTTTACCAAAACCATGTAGAACAAGGGCCTGCCTGATTGCATACAAATTGAAACGCTTAGGCTGCATTCACACCTGAGCGTTTTGTAGCCTGAAGCCTGAAACTATAAAACGCTATAGGGGAAAAAATACATTATTCTCTATGGAGATGGTTCACCTCTCCACTCAAACGCCTGAAGCCGAACGCCTGAAGCTCAAACAAGTTCTGGACCCTTTTTTGTCGCGCAAATGATGAAAGAGATGAGCATTTTTCCTATTGGCTAAAATAAAAAACGACGAAGTTCAAAAACGTCGGACAACGCTGTATGCAAACGCGCGAATACGTGTTAATACGCGTGACAAAACGTGCGTCAAACCGCTGGAAAAAATTACCAAAAACACTACGCTCAGGTGTGAATGCGGCCTTAAAAATAATATCATAATAAGCATCCTTTACCTGCAAACCGGCTTGGTTTTTACCATTTCCCATATTGCCCCCTTTTTATATACTGTGATCACTTTTTATATGTATGTTGGTTTTATTCAAATAAAACCTATATTTTTTGACCTGTGTTTTCCTTCTCTCCCCCACATGTTGTTTGGAGTCTTCGTTTTTATGTCATCCTGCCCCTAAGGGGTTCTTTTCCATCGCTCCATGCCCATTTGAGAGCAGTTTGGACATCCGTCTGGGATACCGCAAATCCATGGCCCTCCACTGAAGTTCCATCTTCATTCCAGTCTGAGGAAGCCAAGCTGATTGCCCCGGGTATTGTCCATGCCTTTGTGATCTGCTGACACGCAGATTCACACCGTCTGGTAAGCGCATTTTATTTAGAAGGCGATACCTTGTCCTTGAGGATCCACGTTGTCATTTTTTTCCATCTACAGTGTCTATTGATTTAGCACCTACCAAGAGGACTCATTGTCCCTATGGTATCACAGCGCTACACCTTTTTACCTACATCACTGTTCAATATTTGTCATATTGTAGTGTAGCTGCTTTAGTTTTAATTTCATTCAGTTAGCGCAATATTCACCCCCTTATTTTCTTTACCTGTAGACATTCCTCTTTTCACTTCCTCATTGTTCGTTTTTGCTCAGAAGTTGCTCTATTTCTTCTCTGTTCTGTTCACTTCCTGCTTGTATGATTGTTACTCACCACCGTGAAGGGAAGCTTTACTGCGGTGGTCAGTGACGTGCTCGCCCCTCCTGGGAACTACATCTGTGCGGCAGGACGCTCTCTACGTGTTAGAGACTTCAAGGAGGTGTGAATTACTGGGCGTGCCACAATGCATACTGGGAAATGTAGTTCTTACATGAACGAGCGCCGCAAACCAGGAAGTGAATAAGAGAACAGAAACTAGAAAGCCGGAGGTGATATAGATGAAGGAATTTAATAGGTATTTACTTGTTTTTTAACAGAATAATTACACTATTCTGTCTGTCTACATTGCAGACATTAATTTTAGGCAAACAATGTTTTATCTTTACAACTCCTTTAACCACCTGAGGCCCGCGCTATAGCCGAATGATGGCTTCAGCGCGGACCTGAAAATCCAACAGGACGTCAATTGACATCCGCCCCTTTCCTCATTCCCCGCGCACAGCGGGGAAATTCTGTGCTGGCCGTGTCCCTTGGACACAGCCAATCACAGATCGCATACCAAAGGGCCACTCCGATTGGCCATTCACGGCGATCTGTGATTGGCTGTGTCCAACATGTAAACATATGAGATCATTTCTCATTGCCGGCTCTCAGAGACAGCATCCTGTCAGGGAGAGAGGAGACCGATCTGTGTCTCTTGTACATAGGGACACAGATCGGTCACCTCCCCCAGTCACCCCCCTTCCCCCACAGTTAGAACACTATGCAGGGTACACATTTAACCCCTTCCTCACCCCCCTAGTGTTAACCCCTTCAATGCCAGTCACATTTATACAGTAATTAGTGCATATTTATAGCACTGATCGCAGTATAAATGTGAATGGTGCCAAAAATGTGTCAAAAGTGTCTGCCATAATGTCGTAGTCCCAATAAAAATCGCAGATCGCCGCCATTACTAGTAAAAAAATAAATAATAATAATTCTGTCCCCTATTTTGTAGGCGCTATAACTTTTGCTCAAACCAGTCGCTTATTGCTATTTTTTTTTTTTTTTCCAAAAATATGTAGAAGAATACGTATCGGCCTAGACTTAAAAAAAACTTGGGATATTTATTATAGCAACAAGTAAAAAATATTGTATTTTTTTTTCAAAATTGTCGTTCTTTTTTGTTTATAGCGCAAAAAATAAAAACCGCAGAGGTAATCAAATACCACCAAGAGAAAGCTCTACTTGTAGGGAAAAAAGGACGTAAATTTTGTTTGGGAGCCACATTGCACGACCGCGCAATTGTCAGTTAAAGCGACGCAGTGCCGAAATAGTTGATTTTGATAGTCTATGGCAGTGGTCTCCAAACTGCGGCCTGGGGGCCAGATGCAGCCCTTTGCTTGCTTTCATCTGACCCTTGAGGTACTATTTCATCCACTGATACAAATAATGGTGCTACGTTCCCCCCACTGACAACAATGAAGGGGCACAAATCTCTCCATTGACACCAATGAACGGTCACAATTCCTCCCAAAAACACCAATAATTGGGCAAAATTTCGCCCAACGATGGGGCACAATTCTCCCAACGATACCAACAATAGGACCCAGTGATACCATTGATGGGACACAATTTCTTCCAATTACACCAATGAACGGTCACAATTTCTCCCAATGACACCAGTAATAGACATAATTTCTCCCAATGATGGGGCACAATTTCTCCTAACATCACCAACCATAGGGCCCAGTGATACCATTGATGGGACACAATTTCTTCCAATTACACCAATGATGGGACACAATTCCTTCCAATGGCATTTTGGAAGGAGTGCAATCCCTTCCACTAACACCAATGATGTGCACAACTCCCCCACTGACACCAAAGATGGAGCCTTGTTTTTTCCCACAGATGCTGGGACCTTTTCTACTTTCAATGGCCACTGTTTACCCCTCCCAAAGTCTGAAGGACAGTAAACTGGCCCTTTCTTTAGAAAGTTTGGAGACCCCTGGTCTATGGTACCAACATTATTTCAGGTTACTCTTGTCCATTTAGTTAAAAGAATGTGGTTACTGCATTTAACCACTGCCTTATTCAGGTAATAAATGATGTGTAATATGCAGAAATTCATAGTAGCCTTCAGATTTATGTTTATTGTTGTAAGGCCATTAATAGATGGATGATGTTTGGTTGTGTGATGCTGTCATCCTAAATCAGAATCTTGCATGTTAAAAAAAAAAAAATGTTTTACCTGGCTGGGGCCATAATTTTATTATGCAGATAGCATTTAGCAGCGGTATGGCAAAGAAAGGGGAATGCGTCTAATAAGGATGTATGCACAGCAGGAGAAGGTTAGCTGAAACCTCCACCCGGATGACAGCTTACATGGACAGAGGTGTCGTCTCTTTCAGTCCTTTAATAATTAATATGCCTTTATTTATCACAACCCTAGCGTCTGGGAGCTGACAACTTTACTTTAAAAACATTATTCACTCTGGTGTATGAAATTGTATGTTTTCCATTGCCATTAGCTTTTATAGTAGAACGGTACTTCGGTAATACATTTTATTTTAAAACAAGTTTTTTTGTAACCACACATATACATATACATATATATATATATATATATATATATATATATATATATATATATATATACACTGTATATAGCAGCAGGCAGGTTAAATTCCCTGGTTGCATCCAGGATGCAGTGTATATATCCCCTAGGTTCAGGCTTTATGCCAGTTTATACCTCTAGGGGGGAATGCTGGGAGTCCGGCTAGGAAGACTTAACAAGCCCAGCTGAATTAGGTGGGCTCATTAGGTCCTCTACAAAAACTCCCAGCAGGCAGAAAGATATGCTCCAACCTGGAAACAGATCTGTGTGGATAGTCTGGGGAGTGTGATGGCTGTGCGGTGACCAAGCCTGTGTGGCTATTGCTAAGCGATTTAAACAGGAGGGAGTCAGGGACTGGGGCAGCACAAGGCTGTACCCAGTTGTTAGTTAGGAACACCAATGTTTATAGCGAGCAGGTCAAGTTGACCAGGATTTATTTTTGTATTTCTTTTGTTTTCTGTCATATTTTAATTTGTATGTAGTTCAAATAAAACCGCATCTTTTTGTTTTCCTCCTACCACTGTCTGCTGTGCCTAATATTTTTGTGTACTGAACCCTTCCAGGGGGTCACCCACACCCGCTGCCGGGCTAACCCCTCACAATATATATAATAAAAATCAGCCACCATGACAGGTAAAGTGAATAATATTGAATATCTCATTACAATGGCATCTGAAAATGGGTGGGATATATTAGGCAGCAAGTGAACATGTTGTCCCTGAAATTGATGTGTTGAAACCAGAAGAAATGGGCAAGCGTAAGGTTTAAGCAAGAGTTAAATTGTAATGGCCAGATTACTGGGTCCGAGCATCTCCAAAACTGCAGATCTTCTGGGAGGTTCATTGTCTGCAGTGTTCCAAGAAAGGAAAACTGGCAACATGGTCATGGGTGGCCAAGGCTTACTGTTGCACATAATTTGAGTGCACGTAGGCTGCGAGTGCACGTGGGCGACGAGTACTTGTGTATTGCACTGTTGAGTATAAGTGTCAGGAAGTTAGTTGTTAGGCAATTTGTACAGGGTAAAATCCCCAATCCTAATTAAATTCGTAGATACGATAATTGGGTGGGTGTGGAGATGCGTCTCGGTATACATCTTGCGGCATTAATGCGTGCCTTGATCATCTGATCGAGGGTGAATACTGCTGTGCAAATGTAAGCACATTGTTTCCCTGGAATTCCAGGTTCTGAATCTAAACAAGGAAAGGGGTGCCTCTGAGTATGTATCATAAAAGCATTTTATTAAACAATATCCACTCACACGGAGGAAAGAAGAGTTGAGTTCAGATTCGTATGCTGGGCTGAAGAGATGGGACTGCAAGTCACAGCAGATCCTGTAGGGCTGGCACCACATCAAATCCAGGCAGGAAAGGGTGGGATGGCTGGGCACAGCACATTCTCCTTCAGTGATCCAGGCTTCACATATCACAGTCCAGTGGGATCAGGCTCGTCAGAACAAGACAGGCAAAACAAGCAACTGCTTGGTGCCCCGAGATGGCCTGGGGCCCCCAAGCAGGAGCCTGCACGCCCGTCCACTCTGGCTGCTGTTGCGAGGGCGGCATGTGTTGGTTCCTTCCGCCGCGGGGATGGGGGCTTTCGCTTGCTGAGGAGAGAGAGAGAGAAGGCAGAGGCAGCCTGAGACTGTGGACTGCCCCCGGCCCTCGCCTATCCAGGAACAGAGAGAATGTAGGGAGGCGGGGAAGACACTGCTGACACCAAGTGAGAGAAAGTCGTGGGGGGAGGAGCTGCAGAAGGTTGTGGCCCCTGTGTAAAGAGTAGAGACACATGGAGCAGAGGGAGCCGAGAGAGACATGGAGCCATGCAGGGGGAAACAGAGAGGACACTGACAGAAAGTAAGTGTCTCTGATTCCAGCACCCAGCGCTGCAAATGTACCCAGTCAGTCCCCACCACCACCGCTGATTCCATCCAGTCAGTCCCCCCCACCACTGACACTCATCCCTACCCCCCACCACTGCCTCTCATCCCCCCAGAACTGACTCATTCCACCCCCCACCAGCACAGCCACTCATCCCCAACTCTGCTGGGGGGACCTGCTGTGGGGGGACTCTGATGGGGACACCACCTGCTGTGGGGGGGACTCTGATGGGGACATCTGCTGTGGGGGGGACTCTGATGGGGACACCACCTGCTGTGGGCACTGTGATGGGGACACCTGCTGTGGGGGGGGGGACTGTGATGGGGACACCTGCTGTGGGGTGGGAGGGGGAGTAATAAGTATGTTGGATTTAGTTATTGTGCACTTTTTTATGTATATTAATTGATTTTATGGTACAGTGGTGTTTTTTGCAAATGTTCAATTGTTGAAAATGTTCAAATTTTATGCACATTATATGCAACAGCAGTATTTGCACTGTAAACATTTTTTATTTATATAACGTGTGGGTGAACTTAAACTGTATCGCTATGCTGTGGTTCCTGTAGGCTTTGCGTGCATGCAGGGCGGGGGGGGGCGTTTGGTGGGCTGGGGTTTGGGGGCCTCCATGTCCATTTTGCTTGGGGCCCCCAAATTCCTTCAAACGGCCCTGAGTGAGATCAGAAGAGGGGTCCGTTAGACAAAGATATGGGTTCCAAAAAAATAGTAGGTGAATGTGAGCAGATGCTACGGCTACAGGCCGGCTGCGTCTCGGCTCCACAGTGCTCGTCTAGCTTCCGTAGTGTGAAGAGGAACATGGGCGTGTAAACTGGGCCAGAATGAGGCTTGGAGAGCAGACACAGGACAGCGCCGGGCTGTGACGTCACAACTATGCAATGCGTTTCAGAGCCAACATGCCATTGGTGGAGGAATAGCCGCGCTCCTTTGTCAATGCTTTGTCAAGATGCTTGACAAAGGATGCTTGACAATGCTTTGTCAATATGCTTGACAAAGGAGCGCGGCTATTCTTCCACCAATGGCATAGTAGCTCTGAAACGTGTCGCATAGTTGTGACGTCACAGCCCGGCTCCGTCTAGGGAAGCAACTATCAGCACTGAGAAGACCCTCCATACTAAAGGAGAGCCGGGAATGTACCCGGCAGGTGGCGGCAGGGACCAGCACAGAGGCGGGTGGAGACGAAGAGGTGCAGGCACTAGAAACAAGTAGATGGGTAACAGTCAGGAAGGATAGAGTGGGAAGTGCCATGGAGGCTGATCCTGGGCTGGAGCATCCCAATAAGTACACTCCATTGAGTGACATTGGTGAAACTGGTCAGGGACCAGCTCTGCTGGAGCTGAGGGACTCTCCTAGCTGCCAGGCAGAGGCATATCTAGTGAAAATGGCACCTATGGCAAGCACTGAAACTGGGCCCGTCAAAACATTTAAAACCCAACTTTCAGATAATACTGTCAGTATATACAGTTATATAGGGAGAATAGGTTAGTGGTTGGCACTTGTTTCATTTGGTTTAAATCTGGGCCAGGAAGCTATCTGCATGGAGTTCACATGTTCTCTTGGTGCGGGCATCCTCCAGATACTCCAGTTTCCTGGCACACTCCAAAACCATGTTGGTAGGTGATGGTCCCCTGTCTGTATAAAGTGGCAATGTACATGGTTGATCGCATTCTGCATGACACCCCCCCCCCCCCCCCATGTCCGGAAAAAAAAAAAATGATCCAAGATGAACGCTGGCACAAAATCCTCCAAGAGCTGGACAGGACTGAATGGAAGTATACATAGATATGTGTAGGGTCCGCTATGATTGTAGGGTCAGTGTAGAATGTGATCAGCCATGTACACTGCCAGTCTGTACACAGGGTATAATTCACCTATCCGCCAGAGATACGTCAGAGAGCCAGGCCAGCCACCAAAAGCAGGGTGCCGGGCAGCCACCCACTGTGACCCACCCACAGAAGGGCCAGGGTGCCAGCCACCCATGGTGACTCATCCACAGCAGGGCCAGGGTGCTAGCCAGCCACCCACAGTGACTCACCCACACCAGGAAACCAGCCATCCACAGCAGGGAGCCAGCCAGCCACCCACAGGAGCCAACCAGCCACAGTGACTATTCACAGCAGGATGCCAGCCAGCCACCCACTGTGACCCACCCACACCAGGGATCCAGCCAGCCACAGCAGGGTGCCAGCCAGCCACCAACAGGTGCCAGCTAGCCACCCACAGGAACCAGCCACAGAGGACACAGGAGCCAGTCAGCCACCCACAGGAGCCAGCCAGAGAGGACGCGGGAGCCAGCCACAGAGGATGCGGGAGCCAGCCACAGCTACAGCACCCATAGTTAAGGTAAGAGTAGCGCTACACAGTGCCAATTTTATTTCTACTTTGTGAGAGGTTGGGGCAGGGGTGAGAGTCATGGCACAAAGAGGGGGTCCAATTAGACTCTGTTGTAGTCTCTAATGGGGCCTGGAGGGGACACTTTTTAACAGACTGTCCATGGGACACTGTTAGAAAAAGACCCCCCACTGTTAAACAGTGATTTTTTTTTAAAAGGTTGTACTTTGTGCAAATTGAAGGGGCGGGGCCAGGGGTGGGTCCTGGTAGGGGCAGGGATAGTTTATGGGCAGGGCCTGACAGGGGCACTTGTTTTATTTGGTCTGGGGGCCCTGGGTGTTGTCAGTCCACCTCTGGGCAGCAAGGCGCGCCAGGGAGTTGGAACCCACATGACTGGCTTGGGCTGCAAGTTTACTTTACCCCAGGACAGGAGCATTACTTCACACCCCCAGGATCAGAGGAGGCCATGCAAGTACCTGCTGAGCTGGCAAGGGCAGCTGCCATCACTGAGGTGAGAGACCATGACACCTGCAGCTGAACCCCACATCCAATCTACCCCCCATACACCCTATTTACCCTGCCCCAGGACAGTGCCCACCCAGTAACCTAAAAATAGCCCTCAACACTGTGGGTCCTGCTGGCAGCTGGCAATGGCCCGCAAGACCCACAGGCAATGGCCAGCAGGACCCACAGGTCCGTAGCCAGCAGGACCCCCAGGTGCACGGGCAGCTCCCAGCAGGACCCACAGTGTGTGGGTCCTGCTGGGAGCTGGCCATGGACCTCTGGGTAGGGTGATCAGACATCCCAGGTTTCCGGGGACAGTTCCCGGACTGAGGAGACTGTCCCTGGACCAAGTCTGTCCCTGCTTTGCAGGTCCAATTGGGAGCGGGTGCACAGCGAGATGGGGCAGTGGGAGGGAGCCCAGGGTCTGTGCCCATTGGGCTGCCTCGAAGGGGGAGCGCCACCAGATTTCATAGAGCGGGGATCTCCCGCTTACCTAGCGGCCACTGTCATACGAAGTCCCGCCTCCTGGACTGGCTCCAATGATAGACAGCACACTGATGACCTCCATCATAGGAGTGGCCACACTGGGCAAGTGGGAGATGTCCACTCTGTGTAATGCATCTGCTCTCGTCTCCAATCCCCATGCACTGAACAGACTGCACTGATGGGCACTGGTGAGGCGGCACTGGTGAGGCTGCACTGATGGGCACTGGGGGTGGTGAGCTTATTCAGTGGTTCAAAGGGCCACTTGACTGGACTTTCCACCCAGGCCTAAGGTTGCCAGCTCTCCCCTGCTCCCATCCACCCCAGGTGCTTGTATTTGTCATCACCTCGGACAGACGAGAAGAGAGGAGGGGCCGGCGGGGAGGAGCACATCATGAGAGGTATGTTTGCAGCCGCTTCCCGCGCTACTCTCTGCATCTAGGAAGGAAAGTGCAGCAGCTTGTATGCTGTCCTGTGCCCCTGTATGTGCCCGACATCCTGCTCTGTGCCCCTGTATGTGCCCAGCATCCTGCTCTGTGCCCCTGTATGTGCCCAGCATCCTGCTCTGTGCCCCTGTATGTGCCCAGCATCCTGCTCTGTGCCCCTGTATGTGCCCAGCATCCTGCTCTGTGCCCCATGCCCTATAGTCTGCGGGTGTTTCCCCATACCCTGCTCTCTGCCTCATGCTCTGATGTGTGCCCCATGCCCTGCTGTCTGCCCCATGCCCTGCTCTGTGCCCTCATGCCCTGATGTCTTCCTCATGCTCTGATGTCTTCCCCATGCTCTGATGTCTTCCCCATGCCATCTGTGCCCCCATGCCCTACTGTCTACCATATTCCCTGCTCCGTGCCCCCATGCCCTCATGTCTGCCCCTGTGCCCTCATGTCTGCCCATGCCCTGCTTTGTTCCCCCCATGCCCTGCCCCCATGCTCTGATGTCTGCCCCCATACCCTGCTGTCTGTCCCATGCCCTGCTGTCTGCCCCTTGCCCTGATGTCTGCCCCATGCCTTTATGCAATATACTTTGCTGTATCCCATAATGTGCCCTCCTGCCCCATGTATGTTCCATGCTGTGCCCCTCTGCCTCACCTACATGTAATGTGCCCTATAATGTTCCCTGCTGCCGTCCCATGTAATGTGTTTTACTGTGCCCCCAACCTGTAATGTTCTCTGGTGTGTCCCATAATGTGCCCTGCTGCTCTCCATGTAGTGTGTCCTCCTGCCCTCCACACACACATATTGTGCCCTCCTGACCCCCTGTGCTATGACCTGCTGACTTTTATACTTTGCCATGGTTCCCCCATGCTCTGCCCTTCTGCCCCCTGTGCACAGTTTATCTCAGGTTCGACCCAGAATTGAGGCATCCACGCAGTGCAAGCTAGGGGTGGGGCTTTGTGTGGGTGTGGTTTGAGTGTGGGTGGGGACACAGGGGGCCCCATGATCTCCTGTTGCCCGGGTGCCCCATGTGTTGTCAGTCCGCCCCTGGAAGGGTCTCCTGGTGGGGGATATCTTGGGGTGTCCGCAGCAACTCTCGTAAGGTTGGCAGCGCAAATCCAGTGGGATAGGTTCCAGTTTAGGGATGGATAGTAGCTGTAGGTTGTCTGTAGCCAGGCCGGCTATGGCCGACAATAATAGGACAGCGTGTACTATGCACGCTGTCCTGTTTATAAGAGGGAGGCAGGTGTAGTGCATACTGATTCGTGGCGCAGGGGTGGGAACAGTATCAGTAAAACTAATTTTAACTTCACCCCAAAACAAGCAGAGCTCCTCAACAGAGGTGGTGCAACATTAAACAGCCGCCTGCAAAACCTAGCGGCCGAAAGAAGCATCCCTGGTAGACAGACGCATGATGTCGGAAAACCAAGGAAGCACCAATTGCCCTGGTCGAAAGTGCCATGACCGGAAAGGGGGCACTCGCCCCCTAAGAACATAGGCCTATATGACGGTCTGCCTGATCCACGACAAATGGTGGTCGACGAGACCGCCAGGCCCTTTTGTGGACCAGACACCGACACAAAAGGAGCGTCAGATCTCCAAAACTGAGCCGTAGTAGGCAGGTACACCCGCAAAGCGCATACCTTGTCTAAAGTAGGACACGCAACCTCCTTAGGATGCGCCGGCCGAGGACAAAAGGATGGAAGAACAAAGTCCTCACTCAGGCGAAAGGCCGAAACCACCTTCGGAAGAAGGGAAGGTCGCGGGCGCACCTCCAAGTAATCCCAATGGAGGATCAAGCAAGGCAAGACCGCCAACTCAGAAACCCTTCTGACAGAAGTAATGGCCACTAAAAATGCCACCTTCCGAGATAGTGTCAAGAGAAGAAGCTCTCTGATGTTTTCAAAAAGGAAGGTTCCTGAAGAACCAAGAGCACCAGAGTCCAAACTCATGGGGGAAGAGGTGAACCAAGAGGGGGAAGTATATGACAACCCCCCTAACAGTGCTAAGGCAATTTTTAGATCCATACCAAGCTGTAAAAACAGCAGGACCCTGGACACCGAGTACGACCGTGGACGTCACCCCATCTCTTCGCACAAAGAGACGTAGGCCTTCCAGGTGCGATGGTAAATCCTCCTTGAAGGAGACTACCTTGCTTTCAGCATGGGTGAGATGACCGAGTCAGACAGACCCTGGTCTCTTAAAACCTGGCTTCCAATAGCCATGTCGTGCAAGCCAGCAACTGTACCACAGGAGGACATATGGGACCTTGAGAAAGAAGAAGGTCCTCCTGCCCTGGCAACTGCCAGGGTACATGCGCCACCAGTCACCCAGGATCGGCGTACCAAGAATGCCAAGGCCAATTTGGAGCGATTAGAATCATCGGGATCCCCTCGACCTCCACTCTGTGGAGCAGCGATGAAGCAACTACAATGGAGGAAAGGCATAAAGTAGCCGATACAGACCCCCCAGGGCCACCAACGCGTCTGACGCGTCCGTACAGGGATCACTAGACCTGGCCACAAACTCCGACACCTTGTGGTCGAAACGAGCGGCCAGGGGAGCTGAAACACCTCCAAGTACAGAGACCAGTCGCCCTGGTCCAGCATCTGGCGACTCCGGTAGTCTGCCTGCCAGTATACCTGATGGTGGATCGAAGCCACGGCCGTGGCGTTGTCCAGCTGAATCCAGATCGGGCGACCCTTCAACCTCCTCGACCACGAGGAGAGGCATAGCCTGATCGCCCAAATTACTAGGACATTGATCGATATACAGGAGTCCACTAGAGTCCAGCGACCCTGGGTCAACTGGACCCGCTAGGCGCCCCCTCAACCCGTGAGGCTGGCGTCCATCATAATCACCGTCCACTAGACGGGAAGAAAGACTTCCCAGACCAAAGAGTCGGGGATCTCAGCCACCAATTCAGAGAGACTGACTAGGTGGCTCACCAGAGCGGATGATCTAGAGACAAAGGAGATTTGTACTACTTGGACAGTATCTCCCACTGGAAAACACGTGTGGAACTGGGCATATGATACCGCCTTGAAGGAGGCTACCAACAGGCTCAGGACTTGCATGCAAAACGAAGAGATGACCGATTGCGTGATGCCAACACCTTCACTGTAGACTGAAGAGTCTGCAATTTCTCCAGGGGAAGAAAAATATTTGCCACCAAGGAGTCCGGATCAACCCTAGGTACTCAAACGCTGAGTCGGAACCAGGACCGACTTCAAAATGTTCAACACCCACCCGAATTTTTGGAGGGTCCACAGTGGCTATAGACACATCCTCCACTGATTCTGAGCCAGACGCTGCTCTCAGAAAAAGGGCGTCTAAGTAGCCCATGATGGCAAAGCCTCGCTGTCCCAGCAAAGCTAGGATAAGTGCGAGCACCCTGGTGAAAACTCTTGGTGCCGACGCTAGATCAAAAGGAAGGGCCACAAACTGACAGTGGGCCTCCCCAATCGCGAAGCACAGAAATCTCTGTGACTTGCGCAAAATGGGACATGCATGTATGCGTCCTTGATGTCCAAGGATGCCAGAAAGTCCCCCGAATGCAGCTACCACCGAACTAATGGATTCCATCTAAACTACCAATCGTTCACAAAGGCATTTTAGGCCCTTGAGGCCCAAAATTGGACAGACCCCATCCATCTTTTGGGACTGACAACAGATTTGAATAGAATCCCTCAACCTCTCGTCCTGCAGGACAGGTAAAATTACCCCGCAGCTAGCAAGTCCCACACTGCCCCAGGGCAGACCGAAAAGCCGCAACGGAGAGGGACACTCGAGGGTAAAAAAAATCTGTTCAGTGGATAGGAAGGAACCCTGTCTAATACTCCGAAGAGACCACCCCGCAGACCCACTGGTCGGCGAGCAGGGAGGTTTACCAAGCTGTGAACCTGCAAAGCCGTGCCCCCACCCAAGAGACGGGCAGGGGGAGGCTATATACATTGGCGGTATAGGGTGCCGGCGTGTTCGGCTTACGCACCCAGTGACGTTTCAGTCCCCAAGTTGAGCCTTTAGTCGGCCTGGGAGGGTCAACCCGCAGGCCCTGACCGACGCAAAAATACCGCTTCTGAGTGGGGAATTAAGGACCCGGCCCATGGCACGGCTCCTTTCCCCTGGTGGATTCAGGGAGGAGAGTGCTCTCACCCCCAGTGACATCCTTGATAATGTCATCCAACGAGGTACCAAAAAACCTCCCATCCCTGAAGGGTAAATCAGCCAGGGAATTTCAAGATGCTAGGTGTCAGGGACTCACCTTCCAAAATCGTCAGCCCAGCATTGGGCTGAGACAGCGGCGTGCATCAGCGGGACGTGCACGTGCATCAGCGGCGCACATGCGCAGCGGGAGCGCGCGCGTGCACGTGAACCCTCCTTGGCGCCAAAACGCCTTTAAAAGCTCAGTCCTTGCTTCCTGCAAGTTGCTGTCTGATCTGCAGTCCCTGATTGAACTTGAACCTGAGAACCTGTTTACCTGATTTGAACTTCTGATTGAACTTTGTGACCCGGCTTGTTTGACCATCCGTACCTCTCCGATCCTGACCCCGGCTTCCATTGACCACCTCTTCAGATTGACCTACCGTTGCCAGACCTTCCTGCTTGTACCCTGATTACTCTTCTGCCTGCTGCATCTGATTACCTGAACCATCTGTTGTGACCCGGCTTACCTGACTCTGCTTCCGTCTGCTGTCATTGATCCAATCATCTTCCAGCCTACCCTTCCAGAGAAAGTCAGCACCTGCTTCACCTACCCAGCACGCCGGCACTCCTACCCCGCCAGGCTCCTGAGTCTGCTGTCCCCAATCCGGCAGCTCACGAGCCGGAGCTGTAAGAGAGGCCTCCTCCTACCATCGGGCTCTGGCTACCAGGTACGTGATACATAACAGTATCAGACAGCCATGACAGAGCCTTCAGGAGTGGCCCTGGCCATGGAGGAGATTTGTAAACACCTCGCATCTCTCACACAAGCTGTAAAGAACCTACAGGACGGCTACATGCGACTGGAAGGTCAAGTACAGAACCTATCCGGAGACGCAGCTCCTACATCCGCTGCCAGATCATCTCCATCGGCCGCTGCTCCATCCGTAGTAATGCTACCGCCCGAACCCAGAGTTCCGATGCCAGAGCGATTCACCGGGGATCGTTCCAAATTCTGGGATTTCCGTAATGCCTGTCAATTATATTTTGCCCTTCAACCAAGGACTTTTTCCCTAGAAGCCACTAAAGTGGGATTTGTGGTTTCTCTTCTTCAAGGAGAGCCCCTAGCCTGGGCACACCGATTATTGGAAGAAAATGGCACCAACACAGAGACTTTACTAGCCTTCTTTCGGGTCATGGCACAAATGTATGATGATCCTCAGCGGACTACCACTGCCGAGGCCGCCCTGCTCGCACTTCAACAAGGCCGCCGAGCAGTGGAGGATTATGTCGCGGACTTTCGCCGCTGGAGTGCGGACACCCAGTGGAACAGCGCAGCTCTGCGACACCAGTTCCGCCTGGGACTTTCAGAGGCCTTAAAAGATGAACTGGCTCGCATCGGGGTTCCTGATACCTTAGAAGATTTGATCGACAAGGCTATTCAGATTGATCGACGTCTACGAGAACGACGGGCTGAACGTTCTTCTCATCTGAGTCGTCCAGTTTGGGTCACTACCAAAGCACCCATGCCTGCATCCCGATATCAACCACCTGTCTGCCCAAGTCCTGCCAGCTCTCCTCCAGATACTTCTGAGCCTATGCAACTTGGAGTCATGCGACCCACATTGCCTCCAGAAGAACGAGCACGCCGTCGTCAACTGAATCTATGCCTATACTGCGGTGAGCCCGGTCATTATGTCGCCAACTGCCCCATCAAGATGCGCAAGTGCCGTTCCTCTGTTTCTCTCAACGTTTCCGCTCTCCCACCTTGCTCTCTCTCTGTCTTTACAGCTCCAAGGAAGAACGATTCCGGTCAACGCAATTATTGACTCCGGGGCCTGCAGCTGCTTCATTGATGCCGCCTTTGCCAACCTACACAATATTCCTCTTCGAAGAAAGAACTTCAGACTTTCCGTTTTTCTAGCTGATGGATCCCACATTAAATCAGGACAAGTAACACAAGAAACCCTTCCTCTACCTGCTACTACTTCCGCTGATCATAAAGAATTATTAATTTTGGATGTGATCTCCTCTCCTCTATTCCCTGTGATTCTTGGCATTCCCTGGCTCCGGATTCATAACCCTCAGGTTGATTGGTCCTCTGGAACTTTACGATTTCCTTCCCGGTACTGTCAAGAATATTGTCTACCTAAAGTACCTAGCTTTTCTCCCACTCTGCTATGCCTGAACACCGATCCCAGTTTGCTCCAGTCCGTCCCGGAACATTATCACGAGTTCCTCGATGTGTTCAGCAAAAAGGGGGCCGACTCCCTACCACCTCACCGTCCTTATGACTGCCCGATAGAACTGCTTCCTGGGGCTGAGATCCCTTTTGGGCGCATCTTTCCATTATCCGAGAAATAACAAGATGCTCTGAAAATTTATATTGACGAAAACCTAAACAAGGGGTTCATTCGGCCGTCCACCTCACCGGCGGGTGCTGGAATATTTTTTGTTGCCAAAAAGGATCAGACCCTTCGCCCATGCATCGACTATCGGGAACTCAACAACATCACGGTTAAAAACCGATACCCGTTGCCCCTAATACCTGAATTATTCCAAAAACTAAGATCCGCCACTATTTTCACCAAGCTGGACCTGAGGGGGGCTTATAATTTAATTCGCATCAGAGACGGTGATGAGTGGAAAACTGCCTTTCGCACTCGGTATGGCCACTACGAGTACCTCGTCATGCCTTTTGGGTTATGCAACGCTCCCGCTACCTTTCAGCATTTTGTCAACGACGTGTTTAGAGACTTTTTAGACATCTTCGTCATCGTCTACCTGGATGATATACTGGTTTTCTCTGGCTCGTTAGACAAACATCGGGAGCATGTCTGCAGAGTTTTAAACCGGCTCCGCCTGCATGGCTTATACGCAAAGGCAGAAAAATGCGAATTTGAGTTACACACCATTCAGTTCCTGGGTCTGGTGATCTCCCCGACGGGAATCGAGATGGACCCAAAGAAAGTGTCTGCCATTCTGGACTGGCCAGTACCTCTAGATAAAAAGGGGGTACAAAGATTTATAGGATTCGCAAATTTCTATAGACGCTTTATTAAAGGTTTTTCTTCCATCGTTGCTCCCATTACACAGCTCACCAGACAAAATTTCCGTTTCCACTGGAACCCCGAGGCTCAGAAGGCCTTTGACACCTTGAAGGGACTCTTCACTTCTGCTCCGATCCTCAGTCACCCCAACCCGGTTCTACCTTTTCTCCTTGAGGTGGATGCTTCTGAAGTCGCTGTAGGGGCCGTTATATCTCAACGACTTGGGAACAAGGACTTAGTACGCCCGGTGGGCTTCTTCTCCCGAAAACTCTGCCCTGCGGAGAGAAATTACGACGTAGGTGATCGTGAATTATTGGCCATCAAGGCCGCATTAGAAGAGTGGAGATACCTGTTGGAAGGTGCTGCACATCCCGTGCTAATTTATACGGACCATAAAAACGTAGAATATTTAAGAACTGCTAAACGATTGAAACCTCGACAGGCCCGCTGGGCTCTCTTCTTCTCCCGTTTCTGTTTCCACATCACCTATCGTCCTGGATCAAAGAATGTCAAGCCAGATGCTCTGTCCCGAATGTTTGACAACCCAAAGGACACCTCTACCCCTGACACCATTCTTCCAGAAAACAGCTTTCTGCTATTACATGCCGATCTTATATCATTACTTAGAGGAGCGTCTTCTGAATCTTCAAAACCTCCCAATATTTCTCTAGAGTCCAGAGATGGATTATTTTGGAAAGGAAGTCAAATTTTTGTACCTGAAAAGACCCGAGTCGAAGTTTTAAAACATCTGCACGATCACCCACTGGCAGGACATTTTGGGGTTCGCAAAACTCTGGAACTAGTACGCCGCACCTTCTGGTGGCCCGGCTTGGAGGATTTTTGCAAGTCCTATATCAGATCTTGCCCTATCTGTAACCGGAACAAGACACCCCGAAACCAAGCTTGGGGGCTACTGAAACCACTACCTGTGCCCGATCGACCATGGAAAATGATCGCCATGGATTTTATTGTAGAACTTCCCTGCTCTGAGGGTTGTTCTGTCATTTTTGTGATTGTGGACCGTTTGACCAAAATGGCCCATTTTCTTCCTTTAAAGAATACACCTTCTGCCATTGAGACTGCTCGTGTATTCATTAAAGAAATCGTCAGACTACATGGGGTGCCCTCCAACATCGTGTCAGATAGAGGAGTTCAATTTACCTCTCGGTTCTGGAAAGCTCTCTGCAAGACGCTACAGATTGAACTTGCTCTATCCTCGGCCTATCATCCTCAGACCAATGGGCAAACTGAAAGAACCAATCAGACTTTGGAACAGTACATCAGGTGTTTTACAACGTTCTCCCAAGATGACTGGGTGTCTCTGTTACCCCTAGCAGAATTTGCGTACAATAACGCCAGTCATTCTGCTACGGGGCAATCTCCCTTTTTTGCCAATTATGGTTTCAACTTAACCTTTTTACCAGACTTTCTTTCAGAGTCCTCAGTTCCGGCTGTACAGAGCACTATGGAGTTCCTCAACCGCAATAACCAACTGTTACGGGAGACGGTGACCAAGGCCCAGGCTGACAGTAAGAGGTTCTTTGACAGAAAAAGGAGAGGTGAGCTGGATCTGAGACCAGAAGACCAGGTATGGCTTTCTACGAACAATCTTAGACTAGCCTGTCCGTCCAAGAAATTGGGACCAAAATTTTTGGGACCCTTTCCGGTCAAGAGAAAGATCAATACAGTTTCATATGAACTATCCTTATCTGATTCTCTTAAAGTGCATCCTGTGTTCCATGTCTCTTTGTTAAAACCCGCAGTTCCGGATCCTTTTCCTAATAGGGGGTCCAAACCTCCTGAACCGATCCATGTCGATGGCAACGAGGAATTCGTGGTAGAGACTGTCCTGGATTGTAGGAAAAGACAAGGACAAAACCAATTCCTGATCAAGTGGAAAGGTTATGGACCAGAAGACAATTCCTGGGAACCCGAAGGTAATATCCATGCCAAAAGACTAATACGTGCATTTTTTCTCGCTCACCCTGACAAAGTGGCCCGACTGGGCATCCGGAGGTTGCCCCTTGGGGGGGGGGCAATGTCAGGGACTCACCTTCCAAAATAGTCAGCCCAGCATTGGGCTGAGACAGCGGCGTGCATCAGCGGGACGTGCGCGTGCGTCAGCGTCGCGCGCACGTGCGCAGCGGGAGCGCGCGCGCGTGCACGTGAACCCTCCTTGGCGCCAAAACGCCTTTAAAAGCTCAGTCCTTGCTTCCTGCAAGTTGCTGTCTGATCTGCAGTCCCTGATTGAACTTGAACCTGAGAACCTGTTTACCTGATTTGAACTTCTGATTGAACTTTGTGACCCGGCTTGTTTGACCATCCGTACCTCTCCGATCCTGACCCCGGCTTCCATTGACCACCTCTTCAGATTGACCTACCGTTGCCAGACCTTCCTGCTTGTACCCTGATTACTCTTCTGCCTGCTGCATCTGATTACCTGAACCATCTGTTGTGACCCGGCTTACCTGACTCTGCTTCCGTCTGCTGTCATTGATCCAATCATCTTCCAGCCTACCCTTCCAGAGGAAGTCAGCACCTGCTTCACCTACCCAGCACGCCGGCACTCCTACCCCGCCAGGCTCCTGAGTCTGCTGTCCCCAATCCGGCAGCTCACGAGCCGGAGCTGTAAGAGAGGCCTCCTCCTACCATCGGGCTCTGGCTACCAGGTACGTGATACATAACACTAGGTCAGCAGACCAGCATTTCAGCCAAATCAGGCGGCGTAAAACCACCGCAGAAACAGAGGCTCTGGACATTAAGGATGCCCCGTGTAGCATCACAGACATATAGAAGGCCCTGGACCAACTGGTTGGCCAGTCTAACAATTTAGGGAGGGAGCTGGTGCTCCTCCACAGTCTGGTGCAAAACATTGCCCATTCAGCGAGTGTCAGAGACACCAAGGTTGCGGCCACAACAGGTCGCAATGCATACCCCAGCATGGTAAACATGGAGCTGGTCAGCGCCTCGGAACCTCCTATCAGTAAGGTCCCTGAAAGCCACCCCCCTTTTCAACCGTGCCACAATCTGAGGAGAAGTTTTTTTTTTAAACTCTCCTCAAAAAGGGGGAAAACCCCAGGCGCTGAGGAACTAAAAAGACTTATGCGGCATTTCCCATTCCTTATTAATGAACTAGTCAAAAGAAAAAAAAGGACCGGTCTGATTTGCACAAAAAAGACCGAGCCCTCAGAGGAAACCTCTGCTGCACAGACTGCATAAGGGAGTTCCATACAGCGCACTGACAAGTGCTCTACACACGTCATAAGAGTGAGAGGAAACCGGATTACCCGGAGAAAACCCACGCAGACATAGGGAGAGAGCATGCAATCTCCAGGCAGTTTGGTGTTGGAGTCCAGATTTAAACCTGTGACTCTCTTGCTGCCAGGTGAGGGAGTGAACCACTACACCACCGTCCACGGCTCCAAATAAAACAGAACCAGGGACCTGAGCCTCAGCCAGGTCCTGGTCTGAAACAGAGCATTCCCCAGAGGGTAGCGGGGGAGGAGGGGGCGCTTTTGTACCCCCCCTCACGTTCGCACTCTGCTCCCACCCTGGCAACAAAGATTTCCAGGACTACTGACAAAGTGTCCGTGGGAATCCCAGGTGCAGGAGCACCAGATGCCACCTCAGGCATGTTTGGGGAAGAAGAACCAGAGACTGACTCCATTTCAGAAGCTCCCAGGGCCCTATTCAGGCTAGACTGAAAACCCACCCTCTTGCTGTGCTGAACGGGAGGTTACCCAGGGGACTCACCATTACAGGAGAAGACTGCACAGCATGTGTGAGAGGAGGAAAAACCGTAAGGTAAACTGAGGTAATTTGTGAGGAGACCTGTGCTACACACCGTAGGAGATGGCCGACCGCAATAGTAACCTGTGCCATGGCGCGGCTACAACAAAATGGCCGCCAATGGGATTTTCAATAGTAACTGAAAATCACCCAAAAAATTTCGCCAGCGCCGCCAAAATGGCGGAAAAAATGCAGCATTTTGAACAGTGAAAGCATACAGAGGCTAAACAGTGTCCAAACCCCTCTTTGAAAAGGACTCCCAGCAGTAAAAAAAAAAAAAACAGGCCAGACACGTAGTCCCCCTCAGCAAGGTGCCCCCCCCCCCCCCCCCCCGACACTAGTAATATAATGCAGCAGAGGGAAAAGGAGCAGGGAAGGGAGGATGGGAGGATTCCCGAACCCCAGGAATGCCCAGCCGTACCAACCCACCTAATGGGAGGGACTGTACTTACCCATCCAAGCGAGGACTCACTGACGCATTCCTGACAGGCCTACAACCACAATGGAGGTAGCTGTCGGCCCGGTCCACTGAGTGAGACAACACCACAGCCTAGTCATGTGTGGACCTCGGAGCAAAGCTTACCAGCCACCCCAAGAGTCATGGGGTATGTCCTGGCAGACCCAGCCTCTTTGCAAAGGTGTTCTCACGCTCACTGGCCCAACTGAGGAGACTACAAGAATCTATATATCCAGCCTGTCTCTCAGCCGACAGTTAATAAAAGATTCTTTCAAGAAAAAATAAAATAAACATTTTTCCTCAGGGCGCTGGGCCCAAAGGGAGCCATACGTCGTCCTTTGCTAGGCAGAACAAAACTGAGGCTGTATACTGCAGGAAGGAGGGTTATGTCTGGAGGGACCGCCCCCTGGGCGGGGCTGTTCAACTCTGTTAAAGTAACATGTATTTAATTATCTAACATGTTTCTGCCTAGGCCTCTCCTGTGAACAGGAACATAACCCACTTGTCAAGATTTAAGGAGCTGTGTCCATCCATGGACGATAAGAGAACTAGCTTTTTTTTTCCACAATCAATCATCATCATATTGTTGTAATGCTGCACTCGCTATTCATCTTAATTGCGCAGCTATATTTATTATTTTATTGTAAATCTAACTTTATATTTCTCCTTGTTGTGCCATCCCATCTTGCTTGTGGGAAGGCAAAGCCCACAAGGATAATTTTCTGGGATACAGTGCTGCTGAATAATCAGTATGCACCGCCCGATCTCGCACATACGCACCTCGCAGCGCAGGAAACAACTTTTGTAATCTCGCAATGTTGAGAATCGGTGATGCCCACTGACTCCTGGGAATTAAGACAAACATCTCCCAAAAGCCAGTGCGCAGCCAGATATATCCGTGGATGGGACAGACAGGAAGTGCAGAATAATGCCTTAGAGACACGGTAAAGACAGAGAGAAAAAAAAAACGCCCATTGCAGTAAGGCAAGGTCTGAAGTGGATGGCGTGGAGTTCGAAAAGTGGGTGGAAATCCACTTTAAGGACTTAATGTGATTGTAAACGATCACTTTGTAAAACAACACATTCAGCTTAAAAAAAAGCAATGAAATGCAAAACATTTTTGTACAGATATAAAAAAACATTATAAATATGTTTTTTCCCTTACAAGTGATCACATTCCCTCTGTTCTCAGCTACATAGGTGCTGGGGGGGGGGGGGGGGGGGAGAGAAGCAGCAGCACACTGAACTTCTCAGTGAATGGCCATGCAGCAGGGCATGTCAGGACAAGTCTGATCATTGGAGGAGAGCACACAGAGTTGCCCGCATAGCTAGGGAACTGACCATGCTGTGCTCTTCTGCTTAGTGTGGTCAATTTTTAACAGGAAAGCACAGGGACTTGCAGGAACACCTGGAATTTCACAAAAATAAGGCAATACAAAGAACAGTATACTTTCTCATACAAGTACATGGTACAGCAGGTACATATCAGGAATATGAAATGTTGGGGTAACAAACACTTTAAAAAGGGGTTGTAAAGGAAAAAAATGGTTTTCCCTAAAATAGCTTCATTTACCTTAGTGCAGCCCTCCTTCACTTATCTCATCCTTCAATTTTGCTTTTAAATGTCCTTATTTCTTTAGCACAAATACAATGTTTAAATCTTATTAACAAAAATAATGTTCCAGTCTAAGGGTACCCTCAAAACTCAGCAAATACAGTGTTCCACAAATCATTGGGGATGTGAAACTATTAGGGTTGTCCCGAGACCACTTTAAGACCGAGTACAGTAAAAGTACAGATACTTTTTGTTTATGTAATGCGACAGTGGCACTAATATGCAGTACTGATGACGCATGGACTGTGTCAGTATTTTTTTTTCCTACAATTTTATTTTTTTGTTTTTTGTTTATTGTTTTGTTTTTTATTACCCTGTTGGGGGGCTTTGGTGAGATATCAGGAGTAGGGTTGAGCAAACCCAAACTGTAAATTTCGGGTTCGTTACGGACTTTGGTTTTTTTTTGTACCCGGACCCGAACCCGGACATTTTGCTGAAAGTTCGGGTTCGGGTCCGGTGTTCGTCAATTTACGGCGGGCTGCAGGGCAGCCAATCACCATTTGTTTTAATTGTTTTACTTAGAAGCCATCACAGCCATGCCTACTATTGGCATGGCTGTGATTGGCCAGTGCAGCATGTGACCCAGCATGTGACTCAGCCTCTATATAAGCTAGAGGCACATAGCACAGCTTGTCACTCTGCATTAGCTAGGGTAGGGAAAGGCTGCTGCTGATCTGAGGGAGAGATTTAGATAGGAGTCGGTCCTGGTTCACAAATCAAATTGCACCTGCACTGCATCTGTTCCTGTGAGATAGTCTGCATATTGCAGCTGCACTGCATTTATTTTGTGAGATACTCTGCATCAGATAGTTTAGGACAAGGTTCCTGCTGATCTAAGGGAGAGATTTAGATAGGAGTCAGTCCTGGTTCACAAATCAAATTGCACCTGCACCTGTTCCTGTGAGATAGTCTGTATATTGCAGCTGCACTGCATTTATTTTTGTGACATACACCCTGTATATACTTTTCTTCTATTGTGCTATTCCAAAAACATCCATTTAGGGCAAACAAATATATTTTGCAGTGTTTCTTCCAGTGTTTGCCGTGTTTCCTTCATATCTGTAAGTGTGAGATAAACACTTTAGCTACTGTTCTTCTATTGTTCTATTAAAAAAACACCCATTTACTGCAAATAAATATATTTTACAGTTTTACCTCCAGTGTTTGCAGTCTTGCCTGCATATCTGTACGTGTGAGATACACACTTTACATACTGTTTTCTATTGTGCTATACAAAAAAATATATATATTTTGGGCAAATATTTTTTTTTTGGTGCGTTTCCTGCATATCTGTAGGTGTGAGATAAACACTTTAGCTAGTGTTCTATTGTTCTATTCAAAAAACACCCATTTAGGGCAAGTTCCTTAATTTTTGGAAAAATTAGGAGAACGTCAAATAAGGGACGTGGCCGCGGTGCTGCTGGTGGAGCTCCTGTTGCAGCGAGAGGACGTGGTCGATCTGTGCCAGCTACACGCACAAGTGAAACACCTTTCTCAGGTGCGAGTGGGCGACAGAGCCTGCAGCGGTATTTGGTCGGGCCTAATCCGGCTCTACGAATGTTGAGGCCAGGAGCAGAACAGGCGGTAGTAGATTGGGTTGCCGATAGTGCCTCCAGTTCCTTCACATTGTCTCCCAACTAGTCTTGTGCTGAAAGTTCAGAGTTGGCACCTGCAGCCGATGTCCATCAGTCTTTCACTTCACCCCCTTGCAAATCAGCCAAGCAGTCTGAGCCCCAAATCATGCAGCAGTCTCTTCTGCTTTTTGATGAATCTGTTAGCATGTTTTCCCAGCCCTGCCCCAGAAGTGGAAGAGATTGAGTGCACCGATGCCCAACCACTTATGTTTCAAGATGAGTTCATGGGGGGACCGTCACAGCACATCTCGGATGATGATGAAACACAGTTGCCAACTGCTGCTGCTTTTGCAATTGTGCAGACCGACAAGGAGGGCAGTGGTGAAGACTGGGTGGAAGATGATGTGGTGGATGATGAGGTCCTCGACCCCACATGGAATCAACCTCATGCAGGTGACCCATGTAGTTCGGAGGAAGAGGCGGTGGTCGCACAGAGCCACCAGCACAGAAGAGGGAGCAGGGTGCCAAAGCGGAGCGTCCGTCCCCTAGACAGCACCCATGCTACTGCCCAACGCAGCAAGGGACCGAGCACACCAAAGCCAGGTCCAAGGAGTTCCCTAGCATGGCAGTTCTTCACACAATGTGCTGTTGACAAGACACGAGTGGTTTGCACGCTGTCAATTTAGAGCCTGAAGCGAGGCATAAACATTCTCAATCTGAGCACAACCTGCATGACCAGGCATCCAAGTGCAAGGCACGAGCTGCAGTGGAGTACACACCTCAAAAACCGAGAAAGGTCTCTGGCTCCTCCTGCTTCCTCTTCTGCTTCAGTCTCGGGACTCTCTGCCTCTTTATCCACCTCTGTAGTGACAGTGCCACCCGCAATCAGAGGATCGGCAAGCAACACTGCCACCTGGGTCACCAAACATCTCCACAATGTCCCATGGAAGCATTCAGCTCTCTATCTCCCAAACACTGGAGCGGAAGAGGAAGTACCCCCCTACCCACCCGCGATCCCTGGCCCTGAATGCCAGCATTTCAAAATTCCTGGCCTTTGAAATGCTGTCATTCCGTCTGGTGGAGGCACAGAGTTTTAAAAGCCTCATGGCATTGGCTGTCCCACAGTACGTCGTGCCCAGCCGCCACTACTTTTCCAGGCGAGCCATCCCTTCCCTGCACAAGCAAGTGGGGGATACGTGGACCAGTAAGCACGGTCAGGGACGTTATATCTCCCTAACAGCGCACTGGGTAAATGCAGTGGCGGCTGGGCCTGAGGCGGAATAGCAGTTTGGCGCATGTCCTTCCACCACCGAGGATTGCAGGGCGCTTCAGTTTGCCTCCTGTTGCTAATTCCTCCTACTCCTCTTCCTCATCCACTACCGCCTCCTCATCCGGTCAGCGTAACACAATCACCACCAACTTCAGCACTGTCATGGGTAAACGCCAGCAGGCAGTTTTAAAACTTTCCTGTTTGGGGGAAAAAACCCACACTGCGCAGGAGTTGTGGAGGGACATGGAACAACAGACTGATGAGTGGTTGGCGTCAGTGAGCCTCAAGCCGGGCCTGGTGGTGTGCGATAACGGGCGAAATCTCGTAGCAGCTCTGGGCCTAGCCGGTTTGACGCACATCCCTTGCCCGGCGCATGTGCTGAATTTGGTGGTGTAGAGGTTCCTTAAAAAACTTACCCCGATATGCCACAGCTGCTGCAGAAAGTGCGGGCCGTTTGTGCGCACTTTTGGCGTTCTCACCCTGCTGCTGCTCGCCTGGCAGCGCTGCAGCGCAACTTTGGCCTTCCCGCTCACCGCCTCATATGTGACGTGCCCACAAGGTGGAACTCCACCTTGCACATGCTGGCCAGACTGTGCGAGCAGCAGCAGGCGATAGTGGAGTTTCAGCTGCAACACGCACGCGTGAGTCGCTCTGCGGAACAGAACCACTTCACCACCAATAACTGGGCCTCCATGCGAGACCTGTGTGCCTTGTTGTGCTGTTTCGAGTACTCCACCAACATGGCCAGTGCCGATGACGCCGTTCTCAGCGTGACTATCCCAGTTCTATGCCTCCTTGAAAAAAACGCTTAGGGCGATGATGGAAGAGGATGTGGCACAGGAGGAGGAGGAATCGGGATGATTTCCAAGGCTTTCAGGGCAGTCATTCACAAGTGGCTCCGAGGGTGGGTTCCTGCACCAACAAAGGTCAGGTACACAATTGTCCAGCAAGGGCACAGTTCTGGAGGATGACGAGGTGGAGGATGAGGAGGAGGAGATGGAGGAGGAGGAGGAACCATGTTCACAGCAGGGTGGCACCCAGACCAGCTCATGGCCATCACTGGTGCGTGGCTGGGGGGATACAGAGGACACAGATGATACACCTCCCACAGAGGACAGCTTTTCGTTGCCTCTGGGCAGCCTGACACACATGAGCGATTACATGCTGCAGTGTCTCCGCAACGACAGCCGTGTTTCGCACATTTTAACAGGTGCTGATTACTGGGTGGCCACGCTGCTGGATCCCCATTACAAGGACAATGTACCGTCCTTAATTCCCTCACTGGAGCGTAATTGCAAGATGCGCGAGTACAAGCGCACGCTGGTAGACGCGCTGCTGGTGGAATTCCCACCTGACAACGGGGGCACAGTGGAAGCACAAGGCGAAGGCAGAGGAGGAGGAAGAGGTCGCCAACGCAGCCGGGGCACCGCCAGCACCTCAGAAGGCAGGGTTAGCATGGCCGAAATGTGGAAAAGCTTTGTCAGCATGCCACAACAACCAGCACCACCAGCTGATATGGAACGTTTTAGCAGGAGGCAGCATTTCACCAACATGGTTGAGCAGTATGTGTGCACACGCCTACACGTACTGAATGACGGGTCTGCCCCCTTAAACTTCTGGGTCTCCAAATTGGGCACATGGCCTGAGCTTGCCCTTTACGCCTTGGAGGTGCTGGCCTGCCCTGCAGCCAGTGTATTATCTGAACGTGTATTTAGCACGGGAGGGGGCGTTATCTCAGACAAGCGCAGCCACCTGTCCAGAGACAATGTGGAAAATGAACCAGGCATGGATCCCACACGACTTGTCTGTACCTTGTGCAAAATAAGACACCGGGCCGGCCTTACCCAGCCATTTTTTTTTTCTGATCTTTCAAGGGTTGCCACCTCATCCATTTAAAAGCGAAAACATATTAATTACACAGGTTCTCTGGCTGATTAAGGTGCTGCTAATTAAACTCACTTGGTGCCTTATCGCCATTAAATTAGCCCCAGAACCTGTGTAATTACCAGGGGTTGACAAATTTGCTTGGAATCTAGGAGCCAGCTAAAAAAGTTAGGAGCCAGAAAACGCGCCCGTCCCGACGAGCTCGCGCGCAGAAGCGAACACATACGTGAGCAGCGCCCGCATATGTAAACGGTGTTCAAACCACACATGTGAGGTATCGCCGCGATTGGTAGAGCGAGAGCAATAATTCTAGCCCTAGACCTCCTCTGTAACTCAAAACATGCAACCTGTAGATTTTTTTAAACGTTGCCTATGAAGATTTTAAAGGGTAAAAGTTTGTCGGCATTCCACGAGCGGACGCAATTTTAGAGCGTGACATGTTGGGTATGAATTTACTCGGCGTAACATTATCTTTCATAATATAAAAAAAAATGGGGATAACTTTATACTGTTGTCTTATTTTTTTATTAAAAAAAGTGTAATTTTTTTCACAAAAAAAGTGTGCTTGTAAGACCGCTGCGCAAATACGGCGTGACAGAAAGTATTGGAACAATCACCATTTTATTTTCTAGGGTGTTAGGATAAAAAATATATATAATGTTTGGGGGTTCTAATTAGAGGGAAGAAGATGGCAGTGAAAATAGTGAAAAACATTAGAATTGCGGTTTAACTTGTAATGCTTAACTTGTAATACCAACGGCCACCACCAGATGACGCCAGCTCACACATCTGGTGGTAATAACTTGTAATACCAACGGCTCACCACCAGATTGCGCCAGCTCACAAAAAAATATATATATTTTTTTTATTTATTTGCCCCCCTTCCAAGCCAAGCCGCCAGGACCCTATTTCTAGTTGCCATGGCGACCTGGCGACCGGGATTTGTCGAGCCCTGGTAATTACTATGTGTTCAGGTTTAAAGGGATGAGGTGGCAACCCTAGATCTTTCTCACGCTTTTGGGGTGTACCCTAATTTAAAAAATAAATCATTTAAAAACCAAAACCTGCTGTATTAACTACCTCGTCCTCCTCCACTGCCGCTTCCACCTACACCGCCACATCCACCGCCACCTCAACCTTCTACTCCATATGGACCTCGTCCTCCTAGGTCAAGATTATTATTTTTTTTTATGTTATTTTAAGTTATTTCCCTAGCCACATTTATTTTCAGAGTACTTGCCATGCTCTTACCGACATTTTGCTGCCATTTGCAGCCCTCTAGCCCTTTCCCATAGTGTTTTTAAAACATTTTTGTAGTAAAAAAAAAAAAAAAAAAAATCGGGTCCCCATTGATCTCAATGGGGTTCGGGTCAAGTTCGGGTCCCGAACCAGAACTTTTTTCCGAAGTTCGGCCGAACCAGTCGAACCCCAACATCCAGGTGTCCACTCAACTCTAATCAGGAGTCTTAACAGACCCCTGACATCTCCCCTTGGAAACAGGGAAAGGGACTGAGGACAGAGATTCCCCAGTCCCTTTCTCTGCAGCCTCAGCTGCACTGAAGATGAAGGGAGGAGAGACAGAGGCTCAGAGTTTATGATGCGATCACTGACTCTGCATTCTAAAAAGTAAGGAGCCGGTAAATTACAGATTTACCAGCTCCTTCCTCCGCTCTCCATCTTGACAGATCCAGGACAAAGGGGCTGGAGGAGGAGAAGCGAGTGACACCATAAGGGCAGTCAGGGGTGATCAGTTGGGTAGGGTTACAAGCACTAATCCCCCTGTATAGATTTAAATATAGCAGCTAAAAGCCACGGGGGGTGGGAGAGGAGGAGACACAGCTGTCAGCTGCTATATTGAAATCCATACGCGGAGGGGGGGGGGATCAGTGCTTGTAACTCCCCCCCACCACTGATCACCCCTGACTGACCAAGTATCAGGCCAAGCATCGGAGCATTTGCTCGAGTACAAGTTCTCGTGCAAATGCTCGGTATCGGTACTAGTATCAGTATGGGGGCAACCCTAGAAACTATGAGCTTTTAATCCTCTGTTAGTGGTGTCTGCACATAGACATGCACACAGGTAGGACATGCAAGCTTGTGTCCATGTGCTAGTATTTGAATGAAAATCACCAGCTAGATGGATTGTGATTGCACACCAAACTTCTATTTAAAATGTGTGCACAGTTGAACTGAAAAAAAGTCTTGTTGATTATAACAGAGAACTCCTCCAGCCAGGTCATATAATAAAAAGGGAAAATGGGATTTTTGTACTCACCATAAAATCCTTTTCTCAGAGCTCATGGGTGGACACAGCCTTAAAGCGGAGGTTCACCCGCACATGACCCTTTTTCCCCTTAGATGGATGCTCGTTTTGTCTAGGGGAATCGACTAGTTGTTTTAAAATATGAGCCGTACTTACCGTTTACGAGATGCATCTTCTCCGCCGCTTCCGGGTATGGATCTTCCGAGAGGCTTCCGACGGTCGCATCCATCGCGTCACGATTTTCTGAAAGAAGCCGAACGTTGGTGCGCAGGCGCAGTATAGAGCCGCACCGACGTTCGGCTTCTTTCGGCTACTAGTGACGTGATGGATGCGACCGTCGGAAGCCTCTCGGAAGACTGGGCTTGCAAAACCAGGGGTGCTTCTGTCCCTCAGCAGGCGCTTTATCGGCCTGGGATCGTTTACTTGCTGCGCTGGGAGGACAAAAAAAATGCTTGTGCGCAGTGAAGGAGGCCCTTGCCTACGGCGTGGCTCCTTCCTTTTTCATTGTGGAAGCAGCATACTCTTACCCTCCTTTGGCATCTTTAATAATGTCATCCAGAGATGCTCCAAAAATTCTGTCGCCCTTAAAGGGCAAATCCATCAGTGCCTTCTTGGAAGATTGGTCCGTAGACCAACACTTTAGCCAGAGCAGACAGTGTAACACCACTGCATAGCTTGAGGCTTTGGACAGCATAGGAATAGTGTCCAAGGCTGACTCGCAAAGAAATTTTAGGCCCTGTACCAACTGGTCGGCCAGAGCTACCTCGTCCGAGGGAGCCTGACGTGCTCCCTCAGACCCAGGGCCCCAACTATCGTTGGACTCACAGCTGAGCCCACCATCGTGTATAGGTTGAAAGTGACCGCCTCAGCCTTCTTGTCCGCAGGGTCCTTGAAAGCAGGAGCCCCTTCCCCCGGAATTGTGGTTACCTTGTTTAATCTAGACACAGGAGGGTCCATTATCGGAGGAGAGGTCCATTTTTTCAGGAAACGCTCCTCGAAAGGGTAACGCACTGCCAAATTTTGAGGGACTGTAAAAACCTTCTGTGGTTTGTCCCACTCCTTGTATAAAAGCTTGTCTAAATAAGACACACAAGGAAACACCTTAGCAGTGCGGGTCGTCTGTTGCTTCCACAAACTCCTAATTTTTTATAGTATCTCGCACTGCGGTGATAAGATCACCTACCAGAGCCCTTTTGCGTGCTGACCCAGATCCAGAGACATCCTCACTGTCCGGCCGGTCTCGGTCCGCATCTTCAGATACATCAGAGCCAGGGTCATGAGCTGTAGCTGGACCCGGCTCCACATTAGAGGTATCCCCAGAAGATGGTGGGGGAGGGGGCGCTTTTTACCCCCCTGTTCCCAGGTGCTGCTTCCACCTTGGCAACAAAAGCATCTAGGATTGCCGACATAGCGTCCGAAACATCGGGATTAGGAGCATCAATTACTAGCTCAGGTGTTTCAGGGGAAAAGGCATCTTCTTCTGACGAGGAGTTCTGCGCAACCTAGCACGCAGACATAGTGAAAGTGCTGAGTATAAATAAATAAATAAATAAATAAATATAAATACTGATAAGTGGTAACACAAACACGAGCAAATAGAAGCTCAATCCAATCCAGTGAGAGAGTGAAAATGTCCAAACAATAAATATAAAATATATATAAAATAATATATAATATATAATATTAATATGCAATAAATATCCAGTCTATTTATACATATGCATATATAAAGTGAAGTCTATAGCCGTGAAAAAGTGTCCATTCATAGGGTGAGAAATGGATAAATAAATAAATCAATCTGGTGATCCAGTGCTGATAGTGTTTCTTCAAATAAATATAGGCTGCCACAGGGGATGTAGCTAATGTGATCCCAGAGCGATCCAGTAAAGAGTGTTGACAGATGGGTGTAATAATCCCTCCCTGAGCTCCCGGGACTCTTACCTCCACACAGATAATCAAGTGCGTCCACTATAAGTATCTCGACCAGACCTCCGTATGTATACTCCACTAATCCTCCTTAGATATCCATGGCTGGGTCCTCTTATCCATCCAGACCGTCAGTGTGCCCAGGAGAAAAAGTAGGGGAGACACAAAAACAGAGGAGGGGACTCCAATCGTGAAGTAGTAAGCACAAGCCAATATTTATTAAAGAGGGAAAAAAGCTGCGCTTACATGTGATCTAAAATTATACAGCAAGGAACTATTTAAAAACGAGCGGCGTTTCAGGCGCCTGTATACGTCACTCCAGGTGTACGTCCTCCCGTCCAATCCCTACGCGTTACGACACGTATCACGTGTCTTCATCTGGGGAATCTGATTGGCGGTTGTGGAGTTGTTTATGTATCCAAGCGACCGGAAGTTATGGCGTGGCCATTTTATTGAAGTCCAAAACCTAACACATAGACTGCCCATTCATTGCAATACATAGCCGTAGGCGTCACTTAATATGACGCCGCGGCTAAAATAACTACCATGTAGGATCTCGTCTACTAGTAATGGTAAAGTAGTGGATCATATTAATCCCAAAGGGAGGGAGTAAAAAACGCATAAATATAAAAATATACAATACATATAATATAATATATGGTGTAGAGAGATAGCAATGTTAGTAACGGTCAGTAGGCTGTGCGCCATACTAACCTAAGGTTGAGACCAGCAAGAATAACATCCTGCTAGCAAAACCAAGGTGACGCTTTTCATTAATGTGTCTACCATAACACCAATAATCCAAATAGGGATCTTACATGTATGTATATAAGAAAAACTACATATGCCATATAATCAGATAACTAAAAATATATGAAATAAGGATGCAGAATTAAAATATAGAATAAAAAACGTATAAACCGGCCGGGAACCAATAGAGAATATACAACCTTATAAGCGTCTCTTCATAAAAATAGATATATATACGTATATATACCCAGCACAGTGTCATATACATATATAAAAAATATAAAATATATAAAAATATATATAGTTAAGAGACTATATATAAAAAGTGTAATTAAAAGAAGTGTATATAATATGGGGAGGTCGCACACCTAGTTTGTCGCATGATTGTCAACATCTATGCATCTTGTAACATCAATATGAATACTCATAACGGTATATATGACGAAAGGGTATTAAAAAACAGATACTTCAGAATACTGTACAATATATAAAATCAAAAATTACTTAAAAAGCAGTTGAGGTCAAATTCAACATTCATTCCTCCTGGTACTAGTGTTCGCATACAGTGTATCCATTTGGATTCTTTTTGGCTGATTGTGCGAATCTTATGGCTCCCTCTCCATGAGGGGTTGTATTTCTCAACCCCCCAAAATTGGAGTTGGGTAGTGTCTCTATTATGGACCTGGTCAAAGTGTCTAGAGACACTGGGCCAGATCCACAAAAACCTGACGTAACTTAAAAAATCCAATTTAAGTTACACTGGCTTAAAGTTTCTACCTAAGTGCCTGATCCACAAAGCACTTATCTAGAAATTTCAGGCTGTGTAACTAAAATTCCGCCGGCGCAAGGCGTTCCTATTCAAATGGGGCGAGTCCCATTTAAATGAGGCGCGCTCCCGCGCCGGCCGTACTGCGCATGCGCGTCGGCCGTACTGCGCATGCGCGAAGTTACGTTACGCAGAGTTTTGAGGATCGCGACGGCTTAAAGTTGCGTCGGGGAAAAAAAAAATGACAGCGGCATGCATTCCTGAGGGAGAACTCCATGCCAATTTTCAAAGAAAAAACCGGCATGGGTTCCCCCCCCAGGAGCATACCAGGTCCTTAGGTCTGGCATGGGTTGTAAGGAGACCCCCCCACGCCGAAAAATTGACGTAGGGGGTCCCCCTACAATCCATACCAGACCCGTATCCAAAGCACGGTACCCGGCCGGCCAGGAAGGGAGTGGGGACGAGCGAGCGCCCCCCCCCCTCCTGAGCCGTGCCAGGCCGCGTGCCCTCAACATGGGGGGGTTGGGTGCTCTGGGGCAGGGGGGCGCACTGCGGGCCCCCCCACCCCAGAGCACCCTGTCCCCATGTTGATGAGGACAGGACCTCTTCCCGACAACCCTTGCCATTGGTTGTCGGGGTCTGCGGGCGGAGGCTTATCGGAATCTGGGAGTCCCCTTTAATAAGGGGGCCCCCAGATACCGGCCCCCCACCCTAAGTGAATGGATATGGGGTACATCGTACCCCTATCCATTCACCTGTAGGCAAAAAGTAAAATGTAGTAAACACACAACACAAGGCTTTTTAAAATATTTTATTATTCTGCTCCGGACGCCCCCCCTGTCTTCGTTATTAGCTCAATTACCAGGGGGGGCTTCTTCTTCCGCTCTCCGGGGGTCTTCTTCCACTCTCCGGGGGTCTTCCGCTCTCCGGGGGGGCTTCTCCGGACTCCGGGGGGGCTTCTCCGGACTCCGGGGGGGCTTCTTCCATCTTCTCCCCTCTTCCGCTCTTGACTCGGCGAACCCCGGTTCTTCTGCAGCTCTCCGGTGCCTTCTTCTTCAGCGCTGGCTGCCTGCTATGTTTGTGTGTTAGCTCGATTTCAAACAGGCAGCCGGCGCGGTCTTCTGTGGCGTCAGGGTCTTCTGGTCTTCTGTTCTTCCGATGTTGTCTCGTCGCCTGTTGTCGCTGTAATGATGGAAGCGCGCCTTGCATCACATTTATATAGGCATCACCGTCCCATCATGCTCCGGTAGGTACCCACGTGGTGGGTGCCTACCCACGTGCACCCACCACGTGGGTACCTACCGGAGCATGATGGGACGGTGATGCCTATATAAATGTGATGCAAGGCGCGCTTCCATCATTACAGCGACAACAGGCGACGAGACAACATCGGAAGAACAGAAGACCAGAAGACCCTGACGCCACAGAAGACCGCGCCGGCTGCCTGTTTGAAATCGAGCTAACACACAAACATAGCAGGCAGCCAGCGCTGAAGAAGAAGGCACCGGAGAGCTGCAGAAGAACCGGGGTTCGCCGAGTCAAGAGCGGAAGAGGGGAGAAGATGGAAGAAGCCCCCTGGAGTCCGGAGAAGCCCCCCCGGAGTCCGGAGAAGCCCCCCCGGAGAGCGGAAGACCCCCGGAGAGTGGAAGAAGACCCCCGGAGAGCGGAAGAAGAAGCCCCCCCTGGTAATTGAGCTAATAACGAAGACAGGGGGGGCGTCCGGAGCAGAATAATAAAATATTTTAAAAAGCCTTGTGTTGTGTGTTTATTAACTTTTACTTTTTGCCTCCAGGTGAATGGATAGGGGTACGATGTACCCCATATCCATTCACTTAGGGTGGGGGGCCGGTATCTGGGGGCCCCCTTATTAAAGGGGACTCCCAGATTCCGATAAGCCTCCGCCCGCAGACCCCGACAACCAATGGCAAGGGTTGTCGGGAAGAGGTCCTGTCCTCATCAACATGGGGACAGGGTGCTCTGGGGTGGGGGGGCCCGCAGTGCGCCCCCCTGCCCCAGAGCACCCAACCCCCCCATGTTGAGGGCACGCGGCCTGGCACGGCTCAGGAGGGGGGGGGGGCGCTCGCTCGTCCCCACTCCCTTCCTGGCCGGCCGGGTAGCGTGCTTTGGATACGGGTCTGGTATGGATTGTAGGGGGACCCCCTACGTCAATTTTTCGGCGTAGGGGGGGTCCCCTTACAACCCATACCAGACCTAAGGGCCTGGTATGCTCCTGGGGGGGAACCCATGCCGGTTTTGTTTTTTACAAATTGACGTGGAGTTCTCCCTCGGGAAAGCATACCAAATGCCGTCGCTGCAATGGGCCTTTACAAGGTGTGACTAACTTTACACTTTGTAAAACGAGCCCTAATTTTACACTTGCAAAATAACACTTACGGCGCAAAAAAGAAGCTAGAAAGCTTTGTGGATCGCCTTAAGTGCTAATTTGCATACTAGCAACGGCATTTCGACTCGAAATGCCCCCAGCGGCGGATGCGGTACTGCATCCTAAAATTAGGCAGTGTAAATCAATTACACATGCCGGATCTTCTGTGTAACTTTGGAAAAAGCCTTTTGAGGATCGTTTCCAAAGTTACACACAGACTGAACAGCACTTAAGTCGGAGTATCTCTTTTGAGGATCTGGCCCACTATGTTTAGGGTAGCCATTAGTGATGTTATCTATATGTTCGCCAATCCGTACCTTGAGGGCCCTTTTTGTCCTCCCAACATATTGGAGGTTACAACTGCATTGCAACACATACACGACACCCTCAGTATGACACCCAATAAAGTCCCTAATCACGTGATTTTCTCCAGTGTTTGTAGCTAGAAATTCAGTACGTTTCTTTTGGAATCTCTGTGCTTTACGACATGCCTTACAGTTCTTGCAAGGGTAAAAGCCTTTTCCCGAGAAAAATGTGTATCCTGGTTTCGGTGGTGGTTCAACTACCGTTTGCACAATCAGGTTTCTCAGAGTAGGTGCTCTCTTATAGACTATCCTCGGTTTTTCTGGAAGTATACATCCTAGATCTTTATCTCCTTTTAAAATGTGCCAGTGTTTCCTTATCAATTTGGCTACATCTTTATACTGAGAATTGTAATCGAGGATTAGCACTGGTGCGGCTTGTTGTGAAACACTTTTGGGTTTATTATGTAGCATCTCATTCCTATCCAGTTTCCTCACCAATTCTATTTGGTCACTGATCCATGATTCTTCATATCCTTTATCCTTAAATCTAGAACCAATGATACCCGCTTGTAGTACAAAATCACTCTCTTTCGTGCAGTTCCTTCTCAATCTGACAAGCTGTCCTCTGGGGATATTAAAAAGCCAAGGTTTAAAATGACAACTGTCCAGTGAGAGATAACTATTAGTGTCCACGTTTTTAAAAAAGTTCTTAGTAATTAACTTATCATTTTCTATACTAATGTTCAAATCTAGAAAATCAACAGATTTCTCATCGATCTTCCACACCAGGGTGATGTTCTTATCGTTTCTATTGAGTCCTTCCAGGAAGTTCTCTAGACTCTCCCTACTCCCGTTCCATAGGATAATCAGGTCGTCTATATACCTTTTGTAAAGAGATAATTCCACTGGGGTATTCTCATAGATAGCCGATTCTTCCCATAGTGCCATAAAGGCATTTGCCACACTAGGTGCAAATTTAGCACCCATGGCAATGCCAATTGCCTGATTATAATAGCTATGGTTATACCAGAAGTAGTTAGACTTGAGGCAGAAATCGAGGCATTTGATGAGAAATTTTCTCTGTTTACAGATAAGACTACTAAAATTACGTAAAAGCCACTTAGTGGCAAAGCAGGCGTCATGGTGTTGTACAATGGTGTACAAGGATGTAACATCTGCCGTGGCCAGTAATGTTCTTCCTTCATAGACCGGCACTGTATCCAATAATTGTAATATATGCTTCGTGTCCTTCAAGTAAGCAGGTGTCGCTTGGACGGCAGGTTGGATAAAATGGTCAATATACTGGCCCATCCTTGAAGTTAGGGAGTCAATCCCATTGACTATGGGCCTCCCTGGTGGGTCTACACGGGATTTGTGTATTTTAGGAATGGTGTAAATTACTGGTATCCGACACATTTCTGGCAATAGAAATGTGGCTTCTTTCTTATTTAAGATCTCCTTTTTCTTTCCCAGATCTACAAGTAGTCTCAATTCTTTTTTATATTTAGATGTGGGATTACCCAAAAGCTTCACATAAGTATTGCCATCTTGTAGTTGCCTATTCAACTCACTCTGATACTGTTCTTTTGATTGTATTACGACTGCTCCGGCCTTATCTGCAGGACGGATAACAATATCGCTTCTTTCTGTGAGTAGTTTAATACCTTTCCTTATATGTATCGGATCTTTTCTTTTCTTTAGTTTCAGAGACTCCAGGTCTTGTAAAACTAATTTCTTAAAAACATCAATATATTGATTATTAGAGACCTGTGGGTTGTATACAGAATTATTTCTTAAGGTGCTATGTAGTGGTCCAATCACTGTAGTGGATGGTGCATTACCCGATGTAAAAGGGTTATTGAGAATTGCTTTCTTAATAGTGAGTTTCCTCACATATTTCTGTATTCCGATGTATGTTTCAAATTTATTGAGGTTTTTTGTAGGGGCATGTTTAAGTCCCTTATCCAGAACTGCCAACTCTTCTGCAGTAATGGATTTCCCACTGAGATTGACCACATTACTGCCGACTACTCTCTTTTTCGCTTGGAATCGCGTTCCCGCTCGATGGCCTCTCTTTGTGCGGGGCTTAGTCGGTCTTCCTGAGTTCTTCTCGGTGGTGAGCGATAGGGTTCTGGTTGCCGTCGGGGGGAGAGATCTCTCCTCTCCCGATCTAAAAAAGACCTCTGTGCGTTATAATCATAATAGCCCTGATATTGACGCTGATCCTGATATGGCTCCTGATAGTGCCTAATAGGTTCAAATCTGTTCTGTGTATGCACAGGGGTTCTATCATATCCTCCATGATATTCATACTGTTGCGGTGGTGCTCTATATTCTCTTTGATTGGTCTGATAATTTGGACCACTTTGCCCATTGTTGTATGGTTTCTTATATGGTTTCTTAAAGGCCTTTTTGCCCGTTTTCTTTGGTGTACGCTGCCCCTGATTACCAGTGTAAGGTTGTTCATAATAGGGTCTTGTGTATTGTGATGGTTCTGGATATATCCTGTTATTTTCAGGGTAGCTAACCCTTTCTTCCAGTCGCGATTCGGCCCTATTGGCCATAGGTGTTGGTTCCAAAATTCTGACCTCCCTTTCCGGTGTAGAGTAGGCCGAATTTGGTTGTGCTTGCTCGACCTTTTGTTGCCATTTGAAAACTAAATCGGACTTATAGTCACCAACATCACGCTGATACTTTTTCATTTTCCGTTGCTGTACTTCAAGATCCTTAGCAGTGAGGTCTTTATTTAGAAGTATTTATTTATACTCAGCACTTTCACTATGTCTGCGTGCTAGGTTGCGCAGAACTCCTCACCTCTTTCATTGTTATATTTGTGTATTGTAAACACTTTAGGTTTTGCAGCAACTTTTTGATACATTTGGTTTAGGGTTTATTCATTGAGTGTCTATAGTAGCGCATAAGCACTGTCACTTTATTCACTGTTTATTTACATATTTACTTGTGCTGCCATTATGGATGTTTTTTCATTTATGGATAATAGAAATGTGAACCTCGATGATATTTTTAACCCACTTAACAAATCACGCAATATGGACCTTGAAAGCTTAGTTAGAAAGCTGGGCCATCACATGGAAAAGAAAGTAAGTCTGTGGTGGGATATAAACACATTTGACCGGTACATTAGGGAAAATATTGTACCTAGAAGACTCAGGTGGGAACTTCCCCCAAATGACGGCCTGGTTGATAAAGAGTCTATGGATGAGTGGTTTGAATTTTTTAATAATAGAAGTGTTGAAGGCTTAAAGTTTCTATTGAAGCGAAAACAGCGGAAACTACGAATTTTAGATAAACAAATAGAGGAATTAAAATCTAAAATTGAACCGCATAAGGAATCTGAAGACCTTAAGAAGTTAACATTACTTCTAAATAAAGACCTCACAGCTAAGGATCTTGAAGTACAGCAACGGAAAATGAAAAAGTATCAGCGTGATGTTGGTGACTATAAGTCCGATTTAGTTTTCAAATGGCAACAAAAGGTCGAGCAAGCACAACCAAATTCGGCCTACTCTACACCGGAAAGGGAGGTCAGAATTTTGGAACCAACACCTATGGCCAATAGGGCCGAATCGCGACTGGAAGAAAGGGTTAGCTACCCTGAAAATAACAGGATATATCCAGAACCATCACAATACACAAGACCCTATTATGAACAACCTTACACTGGTAATCAGGGGCAGCGTACACCAAAGAAAACGGGCAAAAAGGCCTTTAAGAAACCATATAAGAAACCATACAACAATGGGCAAAGTGGTCCAAATTATCAGACCAATCAAAGAGAATATAGAGCACCACCGCAACAGTATGAATATCATGGAGGATATGATAGAACCCCTGTGCATACACAGAACAGATTTGAACCTATTAGGCACTATCAGGAGCCATATCAGGATCAGCGTCAATATCAGGGCTATTATGATTATAACGCACAGAGGTCTTTTTTAGATCGGGAGAGGAGAGATCTCTCCCCCCGACGGCAACCAGAACCCTATCGCTCACCACCGAGAAGAACTCAGGAAGACCGACTAAGCCCCGCACAAAGAGAGGCCATCGAGCGGGAACGCGATTCCAAGCGAAAAAGAGAGTAGTCGGCAGTAATGTGGTCAATCTCAGTGGGAAATCCATTACTGCAGAAGAGTTGGCAGTTCTGGATAAGGGACTTAAACATGCCCCTACAAAAAACCTCAATAAATTTGAAACATACATCGGAATACAGAAATATGTGAGGAAACTCACTATTAAGAAAGCAATTCTCAATAACCCTTTTACATCGGGTAATGCACCATCCACTACAGTGATTGGACCACTACATAGCACCTTAAGAAATAATTCTGTATACAACCCACAGGTCTCTAATAATCAATATATTGATGTTTTTAAGAAATTAGTTTTACAAGACCTGGAGTCTCTGAAACTAAAGAAAAGAAAAGATCCGATACATATAAGGAAAGGTATTAAACTACTCACAGAAAGAAGCGATATTGTTATCCGTCCTGCAGATAAGGCCGGAGCAGTCGTAATACAATCAAAAGAACAGTATCAGAGTGAGTTGAATAGGCAACTACAAGATGGCAATACTTATGTGAAGCTTTTGGGTAATCCCACATCTAAATATAAAAAAGAATTGAGACTACTTGTAGATCTGGGAAAGAAAAAGGAGATCTTAAATAAGAAAGAAGCCACATTTCTATTGCCAGAAATGTGTCGGATACCAGTAATTTACACCATTCCTAAAATACACAAATCCCGTGTAGACCCACCAGGGAGGCCCATAGTCAATGGGATTGACTCCCTAACTTCAAGGATGGGCCAGTATATTGACCATTTTATCCAACCTGCCGTCCAAGCGACACCTGCTTACTTGAAGGACACGAAGCATATATTACAATTATTGGATACAGTGCCGGTCTATGAAGGAAGAACATTACTGGCCACGGCAGATGTTACATCCTTGTACACCATTGTACAACACCATGACGCCTGCTTTGCCACTAAGTGGCTTTTACGTAATTTTAGTAGTCTTATCTGTAAACAGAGAAAATTTCTCATCAAATGCCTCGATTTCTGCCTCAAGTCTAACTACTTCTGGTATAACCATAGCTATTATAATCAGGCAATTGGCATTGCCATGGGTGCTAAATTTGCACCTAGTGTGGCAAATGCCTTTATGGCACTATGGGAAGAATCGGCTATCTATGAGAATACCCCAGTGGAATTATCTCTTTACAAAAGGTATATAGACGACCTGATTATCCTATGGAACGGGAGTAGGGAGAGTCTAGAGAACTTCCTGGAAGGACTCAATAGAAACGATAAGAACATCACCCTGGTGTGGAAGATCGATGAGAAATCTGTTGATTTTCTAGATTTGAACATTAGTATAGAAAATGATAAGTTAATTACTAAGAACTTTTTTAAAAACGTGGACACTAATAGTTATCTCTCACTGGACAGTTGTCATTTTAAACCTTGGCTTTTTAATATCCCCAGAGGACAGCTTGTCAGATTGAGAAGGAACTGCACGAAAGAGAGTGATTTTGTACTACAAGCGGGTATCATTGGTTCTAGATTTAAGGATAAAGGATATGAAGAATCATGGATCAGTGACCAAATAGAATTGGTGAGGAAACTGGATAGGAATGAGATGCTACATAATAAACCCAAAAGTGTTTCACAACAAGCCGCACCAGTGCTAATCCTCGATTACAATTCTCAGTATAAAGATGTAGCCAAATTGATAAGGAAACACTGGCACATTTTAAAAGGAGATAAAGATCTAGGATGTATACTTCCAGAAAAACCGAGGATAGTCTATAAGAGAGCACCTACTCTGAGAAACCTGATTGTGCAAACGGTAGTTGAACCACCACCGAAACCAGGATACACATTTTTCTCGGGAAAAGGCTTTTACCCTTGCAAGAACTGTAAGGCATGTCGTAAAGCACAGAGATTCCAAAAGAAACGTACTGAATTTCTAGCTACAAACACTGGAGAAAATCACGTGATTAGGGACTTTATTGGGTGTCATACTGAGGGTGTCGTGTATGTGTTGCAATGCAGTTGTAACCTCCAATATGTTGGGAGGACAAAAAGGGCCCTCAAGGTACGGATTGGCGAACATATAGATAACATCACTAATGGCTACCCTAAACATAGTGTCTCTAGACACTTTGACCAGGTCCATAATAGAGACACTACCCAACTCCAATTTTGGGGGGTTGAGAAATACAACCCCTCATGGAGAGGGAGCCATAAGATTCGCACAATCAGCCAAAAAGAATCCAAATGGATACACTGTATGCGAACACTAGTACCAGGAGGAATGAATGTTGAATTTGACCTCAACTGCTTTTTAAGTAATTTTTGATTTTATATATTGTACAGTATTCTGAAGTATCTGTTTTTTAATACCCTTTCGTCATATATACCGTTATGAGTATTCATATTGATGTTACAAGATGCATAGATGTTGACAATCATGCGACAAACTAGGTGTGCGACCTCCCCATATTATATACACTTCTTTTAATTACACTTTTTATATATAGTCTCTTAACTATATATATTTTTATATATTTTATATTTTTTATATATGTATATGACACTGTGCTGGGTATATATACGTATATATATCTATTTTTATGAAGAGACGCTTATAAGGTTGTATATTCTCTATTGGTTCCCGGCCGGTTTATACGTTTTTTATTCTATATTTTAATTCTGCATCCTTATTTCATATATTTTTAGTTATCTGATTATATGGCATATGTAGTTTTTCTTATATACATACATGTAAGATCCCTATTTGGATTATTGGTGTTATGGTAGACACATTAATGAAAAGCGTCACCTTGGTTTTGCTAGCAGGATGTTATTCTTGCTGGTCTCAACCTTAGGTTAGTATGGCGCACAGCCTACTGACCGTTACTAACATTGCTATCTCTCTACACCATATATTATATTATATGTATTGTATATTTTTATATTTATGCGTTTTTTACTCCCTCCCTTTGGGATTAATATGATCCACTACTTTACCATTACTAGTAGACGAGATCCTACATGGTAGTTATTTTAGCCGCGGCGTCATATTAAGTGACGCCTACGGCTATGTATTGCAATGAATGGGCAGTCTATGTGTTAGGTTTTGGACTTCAATAAAATGGCCACGCCATAACTTCCGGTCGCTTGGATACATAAACAACTCCACAACCGCCAATCAGATTCCCCAGATGAAGACACGTGATACGTGTCGTAACGCGTAGGGATTGGACGGGAGGACGTACACCTGGAGTGACGTATACAGGCGCCTGAAACGCCGCTCGTTTTTAAATAGTTCCTTGCTGTATAATTTTAGATCACATGTAAGCGCAGCTTTTTTCCCTCTTTAATAAATATTGGCTTGTGCTTACTACTTCACGATTGGAGTCCCCTCCTCTGTTTTTGTGTCTCCCCTACTTTTTCTCCTGGGCACACTGACGGTCTGGATGGATAAGAGGACCCAGCCATGGATATCTAAGGAGGATTAGTGGAGTATACATACGGAGGTCTGGTCGAGATACTTATAGTGGACGCACTTGATTATCTGTGTGGAGGTAAGAGTCCCGGGAGCTCAGGGAGGGATTATTACACCCATCTGTCAACACTCTTTACTGGATCGCTCTGGGATCACATTAGCTACATCCCCTGTGGCAGCCTATATTTATTTGAAGAAACACTATCAGCACTGGATCACCAGATTGATTTATTTATTTATCCATTTCTCACCCTATGGACACTTTTTCACGGCTATAGACTTCACTTTATATATGCATATGTATAAATAGACTGGATATTTATTGCATATTAATATTATATATTATATATTTTATATTTTATATATATTTTATATTTATTGTTTGGACATTTTCACTCTCTCACTGGATTGGATTGAGCTTCTATTTGCTCGTGTTTGTGTTACCACTTATCAGTATTTATATTTATTTATTTATTTATTTATTTATACTCAGCACTTTCACTATGTCTGCGTGCTAGGTTGCGCAGAACTCCTCACCTCTTTCATTGTTATATTTGTGTATTGTAAACACTTTAGGTTTTGCAGCAACTTTTTGATACATTTGGTTTAGGGTTTATTCATTGAGTGTCTATAGTAGGGCATAAGCACTGTCACTTTATCTTCTTCTGACGCCATGCTGACCCACGCACCTGACACCCACAGGGACTCCAAGGCAAGGTACAACAGCCCACCCTCCTAGCTGCTACAGAGATGAGGGGCTCCCCCCAGAGGACCCACCATCCTGGACGGTACCGCACAGCTGCCGTCCGCTACCTACTTGACCTGCTCTCCTTGCAGCTGCCTGTGTCAGTCTCTGCAGACTGGCGCCGTTTTAATACACCTCCAGAGGCCAAAAAAATGCAAAATGGCCGCCACTGCAAAACTGTGTGGATCGCAAGAAAATGGCCAACAAGGCAGTTAGAGGCAAAACACAGCACGGACCACAAGAAAATGGCAGCCGAGCGACAGCTAGAGGCCAAAACAAGCGTGGACCACAAGAAAATGGCCACCAACAGCATGGAGGGAGAAACACACAGGTAAGCAAACTGACACTCTTAATGGCAGCCCATTAGCACCCCCTAAGCGGACGTACAGCGCAGTTCCCACCCTAGATGGAGCCCCCCAGGCGAAGCCCCGGCAGCCAGCCTAGCTCAGAGAGCCCAGGGAGAAGGGAAGGGAGGAAGGATGGATGGATGGGACCCCCTACTCGACCGCCCCGGGAATGTCCAGCTATGTCCTCCTCCCGAAGCATGGGATTACTACTTACCCTTCCTGCGTGGATTATGCTGGAAGCATCCCAGACAGACCATCTTCCACGCAGTTATGGAGGCGACTGTCGGCTCGGCACGCTGTGACTCGGCCATATAGACCAGTCATATGCGTGTCCTAAAGTGTGTAGCTCACAGGCCACCCATAGAGTGACGGGCATGTCGTGGACGACCCAACGCGTAGCTACGGTCAGCACACACTCAATGGCCGAAACTGGGGAGACTACAAGGATCTGGGATCCAGCCTGTCACCCAGTCGGCAGTTGATCGCAGATCACAGGAATAAACAAAAAATAAATAAACCTCCAGGCCTATGGGCCCGAAGGGAGCCATGTCCTTCTCCTTTGCTAGGCAGAAAAAAACTAAGCTGCGAGATGCAGAGAGAAGGGTTATACCCAGAGGGACCGCTCCCCGTGCGGTACTGTATGGAGTGTGATGTGTTTAACACTTTTGTACAAGTTTCTGCCTAGTCACTCCTGAATGAAGGCCAATACCATCTTTGTCAAAATTAAGGCTGTATCCATCCATGAACGAAAGAGAAATTACATACATTTCATGTTATGGACATAAAAAGATGGAAAGATGATTCCTGATACCTATAGTACTTAAAAGTATTTTTTGCCTTTTGCCCCTATTACAGAATGTTATGTTTTGCCTGGAGATCTAGAAGATGTCCAACACAAACTAGCCACCTCTTAATTCACCCAAGAAAAACCACTTGCTTTAATTTACTTGTTATTCTACTTACAATGAAGAGATAGAGATGCCTGTTAATTGGAAGATATATTAGAGGCAGCTGAACATAGAGCCAACATGTGGCAGCGAAGATTAATAGTCCTTATTGTTCTCTTCGAATAGAACTTCACAGGCATGATCTAAATATTAATTTCATAATTGTATACTTGTTCTTTCACAATACATTTCAGCAAAAAAGACTGTGCTGTGCCTATGCATTTTTTCTGCTGTATCATAAGTGAAACCTAATATATACTTAGCAAAAGAAGAACACAGGAAAATGCTGAAACTCATTTTACAAAAAGCATCACAAAGCAAAGTCAAAAATATATACATGTTAAATATATTATACAAACAGTATAATATATATATATATATATATATATATATATATATATATATATATATATATATATATATATATATATATATACACACACACACACACACACACACACACACACACACACACACACATCCATGGAAAAAGTGTGAAAAATATAAATAAAATTGTTGTGTTGAGAAATGAAGAAAGAAATTTAAACCCCTTCTACATAACAGTGTTTCTCTGACAATATCCATACGTGTGTAAAAATATTTTTTTATTATACACACACACACACACACACACATACATATAGTCACACACACACACACTATATATATATATATATATATATATATATATATATATATATATATATATATATATATATATATATATATATATATATATATATATATATATATATATATATATATATTATATTATAATAAAATATTTTTACACACATATGGATATTGTGAGAGAAACACTTATGTAGAAGGGGTTTTCATTTTTCTTCTTCATTTCTCAACACAACGATTGATTTACCAAGGACAAACGGACAGTGCCGGAACAAGGTCAACCAGTTCCCAGGGTGAAGATGGGAAACTGTGCCCCCCTGAAATCCCCCTGACCTGACCCCCATTTGGATAGTGGCAAGGGCCAAAATGTTTGTAATGTTTGTGGTATGCAAATAAGTAGTGGCAGCAGAAATTTTTTACCTGAGTCAGCTTGGTCACCGACATGAAGTGTCCCCTTAGACCAGGGGTCTCAAAGTACCGGCCCGCGCGCCATTTGCGACCCGCGGACCGGTTAAAAATGGCCCGCAATCAAGTCCCGTTTTTTTTTTGATCTAGCAGTCATTTTATTAAAAATCCTCATCCAGAGTCTCGACATGTGGGACCATAGTGCCGGTTACTGGGAGCAGCTGTGAGGTGCAAGAAGTGTCAGTAACTGGCCTCGGCACTATGTCCCGCCCGTGTATTATCACAGGCACCGCAGAGGGGGAGGCGCCGAACAGCTTTACCTCTCTCATCTCCGCTGCACGCTGCTGAAAGAGCAGAGAAAACAGAGCGGAGGAAGGATCCGCCCATCGCCCCGCCCACGATGCACAGCAATCGCTCGGAACCCAGATCCAGGGTCCTGCTGCCACCTCAGGGCTGGAGATTTTGTTCTGTCACAAGGCCTGGGTAAAAGCCATTAGCTGACAGAAGGAGAGGGACTGGGGAGGCAAACGATCCTGACTGCCAGAGGTGAGTGAGCCATCAGACTGAGGCAAAGTCCTTAGTGGGGTGACTGGGTAGAACTTTTTGCAGTGTGGGGGGTATTTTGTGGAGTTTGGAGGGGGGGTTAACTGTGGAGTGTGGGGGGGGGGGGTAATTGTGGAGTGTGGGGGGGGGGGGGGGGTAATTGTGGAGTGTGGGGAAGGGGTAATTGTGGACTGTGGGGGGGTAATTGTGGAGTGTGGGGGGGGTAATTGTGGACTGTGGGGGGTGGTAATTGGAGTGTGGGGGGTATTTGTGCAGTGTGGGGTTTAATGCTGGTTTAATAATGCGTTTGCTGACACCAATTGCTGCAAGTAATGCGTTTGCCGACACCAGTGCTGGTTTAATAATGCGTTTTCCGTCACCAGTGCTGGTTTAATAATGCGTTTGCCGACACCAATGCTGGTTTAATAATGCGTTTGCTGACACCAGTGCTGCAAATAATGCGTTTTCTGACACCAATTGCTGTTTAATAATGCGTTTGCTGACACCAATTGCTGCAAATAATGCGTTTTCCGACACCAATGCTGGTTTAATAATGCGTTTTCTGACACCAATTGCTGTTCAATAATGTGTTTGCTGACACCAATTACTGCAAATAATGCGTTTTCTGTCACCAGTGCTGGTTTAATAATGCGTTTGCCGACACCAATGCTGGTTTAATAATGCGTTTGCCGACACCAATGCTGGTTTAATAATGCGTTTGCTGACACCAATTGCTGCAAATAATGCGTTTTCTGACACCAGTGGTCTTTAATAATGCATTTGCCGACACCAATTGCTGCAAATAATGCGTTTGCCGGCACCAGTGCTGGTTTAATAATGCGTTTGCCGACACCAGTGCTGGTTTAATAATGCATTTGCCGACACCAGTGCTGGTTTAATAATGCATTTGCCGACACCAGTGCTGGTTTAATAATGCGTTTGCCGACACCGGTGCTGGTTTAATAATGCGTTTGCCGACACCGGTGCTGGTTTAATAATGCGTTTGCCGACACCAGTGCTGGTCTAATGCGTTTTCTGACACCAGTGCTGGTTTAATAATGCGTTTGCCGACACCAGTGCTGGTTTAATAATGCGTTTGCCGACACTAGTACTGGTTTAATAATGCGTTTTCTGACACCAGTGCTGGGTGTGGGGGTATTTTATGGAGTGTGGGGGGGTATTTGTGCAGTGTGGGGGATAATGCTGGTTTAATAATGCGTTTTCTGACACCAGTGCTGGGTGTGGGGGTATTTTATGGAGTGTGGGGGGGGGGGTAATGGTGGAGTGTGGAGTTTGGGGGGTATTTGTGCAGCGTGGGGGAAAATGCGTTTGCTGACACCAATTGCTGCAAATAATGCGTTTGCCGACACCAGTGCTGGTTTAACCACTAGCTGACGGCCGTACGACTTTGTACGGCCGCAGCGCGGCTCTGAATCCCTAACAGGCCGTCTTTTTACTGCCGCCCCTTTGCTCGTTCCCCCGCGCGCGCTCACGAGCGCGCAGCGGGGAACTACTGTGCTGGCCGTGTCCCCTGGACACAGCCGCACACAGATCGCAGTAAATAGCCAATCACAGCGGCTATTTACAGCGCGATCTGGACAGCCAATGACGGATGATCTCAAATGTAAACATATGAGATCATCTCTCATTGCCGTCTCTCTCTCCTCACACAGACGCCGCGTGTGTGGAGAGAAAAGCTGTAACGGTTTGTTACATTGTGAAAATGTAATTGTAAATCAATTATTACAGTATAAAAGTGCCCATCATCGCCCAATCAGTGCCCAATCAGTGCCCATCATCGCTCAATCAGTGCCCACCTGGTACCACCTGTACCCACCTGGTACCACAAGTGCCACCAATACAGCCCGTGCCACAGTACCGCCCGTGCCACAGTACCACCCGTGCCAGCCTGTGCCACCAGTACCGCCCGTGCCACCAGTACCGCCCATGCCATCAGTACCGCCCGTGCCATCAGTACCGCCCGTGCCATCAGTACCGCCTGTGCCCACCTGTGATCAGGGCCCATCTGTAACACCTCCTCAGTGCCCATCTGTGCCGCCTCAGCGCACATCTGTGCCGCCTCATCCGTGCACATCTGTGCAATCAGTACACATCTGTGCTGCCTCATCGGTGTACATCTGTTCCACCACCTCAGTACCCATCTCTGCCACCTCAGTCCCCGTCTGCCACCTCAGTCCCCGTCTCTGCCCATCTGTGCCACCTCAGTGCACATCTGTGCCACACACACCTGTGAAGTCGCCAGCAATGTCAAAACGTTGTTATTCCGTACAGGAGGCATATCAGATTCTTTCTGCACCTGACGAGAGCAATGTGGAGCTCTCTGTTTCTGATTCCCAATCGGATTCGGACGTAGACTATGAGCCAGTCTACACCAGTGGAACAGCGACAGGCTCAGAGGGGGAAGATGGTCCGCCCGCCAAAAGAAGGCGCTCTGGTGAGGAGGCAGTGGCATCCACCAGCACCGACATGCCATCCACCAGCACCGACATGCCATCCACCAATACTGAAGTGCCATCCACCAGTACCGTCGTGCCATCCACCAGCACAGCAGTACCTCAGCAACAAAGGCCAAGGACCCATGCCGGCCTTCCCTATGCCCTTCAGTACCTCCTGTGGCTTCCTCCAAATTCCGGAGAAGCCAACATTCCCCCTTTCACTGCCCAGCCAGGAGTCCAGGTAAACACGGACAATTTTTCCCCAATTAATTTTTTCGATTTATTTTTCCCTGAGGAACTGCTATCTAGCATTGTGGCCCAGTGCAACTTATATGCCCAACAATTTATCACCAACAACCCCACATCGTCTTATGCCCGTCCCTTCCAGTGGAGAGACCTTACAGTGGATGAGTTCAGGATTTTTTTAGGCCTCACTTTTTGCATGGGACTCAACCCAAAAAATGAAAAACATTCCTTTTGGTCAAAATGCCCCATTTACCACATGCCAATTTTCTTCGCAACAATGCCCAGATCCCGATATTTTATAATCATGAGGTTCCTCCACTTCAATGATAATACCCAGTGCCTTCCCCGAAATGACCCAAATTTTGACATGCTTTTCAAAATTCGCCCCTTATTAGATTATTTTTCGGAATTATTCCCCAAAATATATACCCCGGAACAAAACATATGTGTCGATGAGTCCCTAGTAAAATTTTGTGGCCGACTTAAAATCAAACAGTTTATACCCAGCAAAAGGGCCCGCTATGGGGTGAAGGTTTATAAACTTTGCGAACGAGCCACAGGGTACCTGTATTCCTTCTTGGTGTACGAAGGGAAGGACACCCAGCTGAATCCCCCCGATTGCCCAGACTACTTGGGATCAAGTGGGAAAGTTGTCTGGCAACTCATCAACCCCCTCCTGGATAAAGGATACCACCTGTACGTGGACAACTTTTATGCGTCTCTTCCCCTGTTCCACAACCTGCACCGAAAGAAGACGCCAGCATGTGGCACCGCCAGAAAGAACCGGAAAGGCTTTCCTCAAAGCCTTGTGAATACAAAGCTGAAGAAAGGGGAATCGGCAAGTATGCGCAACAAGGAGGTTCTGGCAGTGAAGTGGAGGGACAGAAGAGACGTATACATGTTGTCCTCCATCCACAACAATTCTTTTGTTGAAACCCGCAGAAGGCGTGGCGCCATCATCCAAAAGCCCACCTGCATTCGGGACTACAATTCGTTCATGGGGGGAGTCGACTTAAATGATCAAATGTTGGAACCATACCTTGCCACAAGACGCACGTACCATTGGTACAAAAAGGTAGCAATTTATTTTTTTCATTTGGCCGTCTACAACTCCCATATTATTTACCGCAAAAAATCCACCTAAAACCCCCTACCCTTCCTTGGCTACCTGGAGGAAATTACCACTACCCTGATATTCCCGACTAACCTACCCCAAAACATCCGATCAGATGTTCTAAGTCGGCTCTCCGAACGGCACTTCCCGGATAAGGTCCCTCCCACAGCATCAGGCCGACGAGCTCAAAAAAAATGTAAAGTGTGTGCCAGTGGAGGAGTCAGACGAGACACAGTTTATTATTGTGCCGAGTGTCCTTCACAACCAGGCCTCTGTGTAACTGACTGTTTTAAACGTTACCATACTAAACTAAAGTATTAGTTTAGTATGGTAAACGTAATCCTCCGTTCCTGCCTTCACACCCCTTATGCCACTGCCTGCTTTGTAACTGACCCCGGCTTGTTATTGGACCACGCTTCTGCCTAATGATTTTGTAATATCTCTGCCTGATGTGGAATTGACCCTGGACTGTTTTTCAACCAGTCTTCTGCCCCACGATTTTGTAATACCTCTGCCCGATTTGGAATTGACCCTGGACTGTTTTTCGAACATTCTTCTGCCTAACGATTCTGTAATGCCTCTGCCCGATATCGAACTGACCTCGGACTGTTTGACCATGTTTTTGCCTGCCTCATGGACTGATCTTGTACCCTGCTACTGGACTTGTGGGATTCAACACAGGGGTCTTACATATGTGAGGGGCTCCAGAAAAGTTTTTCTAGATGAAGAAAACAATGTTTTTGTTTTTTCATCCTACATTAGGGTCTGGTTGCCCAGAGGCTTCAAAGAGATTTGGGTGGGAGAAGCCTCTACCCCTGTCCCCATTCTGTCATGAACGAGGCCCTCCTTCTGCCTGCTGCCTGTAGGACCTATGCCATCATGCCTCTGCCTGTTGCATGAACTGACCACCTGCAGTATCCCTGCCTGGACAATTGTGTATGCCGTTGCTAACCAAGTCCCTGCCTGCTGCCTGGACCAGTGCTATCCTGCTGTGTAGAACTGCGCTACTATTACCACAGGTAATCTTTTGTTTACACTTTGCTCAGCATAATGTATTTTGGGGTGTAATTCTTGGTATGTGCATGCTATGTGTCTCTGGAACACCTGACGGTGTTCCTTGCATGTTGGATCTTTATATGTGGTCAGGCTGTGTAGAAGTCTCACACATGGGGTATCGTTTTACTCAGGAGGAGTAGCAGAATGTATTTTGGGGTGTCATTTGTGCTATGTACATGCTATGTGTTGGAAATATCTTATCAATGGACAACTTTGTGTAAAAAAAATGCATTTTCATTTTTTTTCCACATATTTCAAAAACTTATGGAAAAAAATAAACCGTTCAAAAGACTCATTATGCCTCATTAGATTATTTGTTGGGGTGTTAGCTTTCCAAAATGGGGTCATTTTGTGGGTTATTCCATTGTCCTGGTGTTCCAGGGCCTTCAAAAGTGTAATAGGTTGTCAACTAGTGTTATGCTCCTAAAACCCCTGATGGTGCTCCCTGCATATTGGGCATCTGTATGTGGCCAGGCAGTGAAAAAGTCTCACACATGGGGTATCGTTTTACTCAGGAGGAGTAGCAGAATGTATTTTGGGGTGTCATTTGTGGCATGCAAATGCCATGTGAGAGAAATAAGCTATTACAATGACACTTTTGAGAAATTTTTTAAATAAAAATCTTAATTTTGCAAAGTGTTTTGGGAAAAAATTACAACTTCAAATAACTCACCATGCCTCTTACTAAATACATTGGAATGTCTACTTTCCAAAAAGGGGTTATTTGGGGGGCATTTGTACTTTCCTGGCTTGTTAGAGTCTCAAGAAATGAGATAGGCCTTCAGTACATCAGGTGTGATCATATGTGATAATTTATTATGATTTGCACTATAGCTTATAGACTCTAAAACTTTCACACAGACCAAATAATTTCCAAAAAATGTGGGTTATTTTTATCAAAGACATGTAGCAGTATAAATTGTGGCCAAAATTTATGAAGAAAAATTAATATTTTGCAAAAGTTTATCACAGAAACTAAGAAAAAAACTTTTTTTCCAAATCTTCGGTCTTTTTTCATTAATAGTGCAAAAAATAAAAAACCCAGAGGTGATGAAATACCACCAAAAGAAAGCTCTATTTGTGGGAAAAAAAAGGACAAAAAAATCATTTGGGTACAGTGTTGCATGACTGAGTAATTGTCATTCAAAGTGTGAGAGCCCTGAAAGCTGAAAATTGGTCTGGTCAGGAGGGTGTTTAAGTGCCCAGTATAGAAGTGGTTAATAATGCGTTTTCTGTCACCAGTGCTGGTTTAATAATGCGTTTGCATGCGGCCCCCATGGGAGTTGAAAATTTGTCATGTGGCCTTCAGGCAATTTGAGTTCGAGACCCATGCCTTAGACAATGGCGTCACTGGAAGAAAAAAAATTCCCTGAGTTGGTGGCGTTACTGAAATTACAAAAAAAGTGTCTCTGCATCAATAGTATTACTGGAAGAAAAAAAAAGTGTTCCTGAGTCAGTGGTGGAACAGAACTACAAAGCTTCTCCTCCATCCCAAGGACAGAGCTCTTCACTCAACCCTGACCCCCTCTTCCTCACTACAAAGCTCATCCCCCCCCCTTTAGTACAGAGCAGCTCCTCCTTTCCTCAGCAGCTCCACTGTACATAGAGATCCCCCCTCCTCCCTCTTGTTCACATAACCCCCCTCCTTCCTCTCTCCCAGAACACAAAACCCCCATCCTCCCTCACCTCTATTTTTTTTTTAGTTTTACTTGTCTTATTTGTCACAGAGTTGCACTTTAATTACTGCTTGCATCTCTGCAATTTTCCATGCATTTAAGACTTCACACAGAAAGCAGCACAGCCTTCTTTAAACTGAGGATATACTCTATGCTTTCTATATTTAAACTCCCATTTTAATGTATGTTTTCCTTGAATGCATTTCCAATCACTGCACTGGGTAATGCCTATGGCCATTATTGCAATTCTGTTGTGTTCAGCCAGAAAACAAAGCTACAAGAAAGCTGTAAAATAAATAATTTCAAATGTAGCAAGCAACTTGCTGTATTGGTATTGCTTCAATGTTTTGCAGTAACTAGATTTGGCTAAAATAAAAATTACAAATCTTTCCAAGAATACTAATGGAGTTGCAGCGCTTAGGTATGTTAGTGTCCCCAATTCTGTACAGCTTTACCCTGAAGTACTGTATATAGTTTCCCCCCCCCTTGTTTTATGGCCCAGTCACTTGTTTGAACAAATCAGAAAGTTCAAAATTATTATCCCATTACTGTTCTCACTACCTTCTTTATTAGGGAAAGAAATTCCACTATTACATTGCAGATGTTTAGAATTCCTTAGATCAGCCCTCAAAATTTCCACTCGCCTGCTAGCATTTGGCGAGTGGATTTAAGCTGGGGGCGAGTGATGACAGGGCTGCATGACCAATGTCCCTTCAATCTGTGCCTACACTTAGAGCCCCGATGCGATTGGCGGCTGAAGAGGAAAGGTGCATGCTCGGGAAAAGTAGTCTGGTGAGCCGCGCACAGGCAGAGCAGTACACAGGTGCTCTCCTTACAATTCTCATTAAGCCATGGGACCTAACAGTATGAGCTCTCTGAGCCTGCCCCCCTCCCCCCCGACCAATGTAGCTGGAGAGCAGAGAGCAGGGAGCAGGAAGTAATGAGTCAGGTGGAGGATTGCGAAAATTACCACTCCGGGTGTCCCAGGTAGGCAGTGCAGCGCTCACTGAAAGTTGCCCTGACATGAGAGTGGCAGCCTTTCAGTTTGTGCAGTTTTCTTCTCCTTGTGCTCTATGTAGGTGTCCAGCAGTTCAGCCTGAGCACTGTGAGCAGACTGGTCTCAATGTGTGCTGTGCGCTGTCAGTGTGCGCTGTGCTATGGTGTCAATGGCTGTGCAGTTGTGTGGATCTCGGCGCTGGATTGTACTCCCTCCTGCTGTGCTGCAGCTCCTCTCCTCACTGACAGCCTGAATAAAAGGGGGAAGTGGGGACATGCAAGTGTGGAGCCGCACACACAGGCTCCTGATGATGAGATGAATAGGAGACGGAGAGAGAGGATGGATGGATGGGAGTTGCAGAGGAGACAGCAAGAGAATGGGGAAGAGATCCAGTTCTAGTGCCCTGTCCCTCTGGTCTGCCCCCAGTGCCCTGTCCCTCTGGTCTGTCCCCAGTGCCCTGTCCCATTTTGTTAAAGTTGTTTTTGGTAATATTTAATTGTGTAACTTGATTCTGCATAAAACATTTAACAGTGTCATTCCATGAGATAATCTACGAGGGCGTGTTTAGGGGCACAATTAGGCGTGGAGCTGTGTATGAATTAGGTGGGGGGGGGCAACTGGTGGCGAGTAACTCTTGAGGCCTGGCTAGTAGCTCAGGGCTTGAAATTTTGAGCCCTGCCTTAGATTATTACAGTATGGGGATTTTAGTACCTAATAAATTAGTGCTCAACAAATGCCGAACTGGGGGTACTTAGCAGGTATCCCCTCATTTGAAATTGTTTTCGAAAAAAATAAATAAATCTATATATCATACATATCCGTTTTAGGTTTGATATATTATTTTTTTAGGTTTGATATATTATTTGCTAACATTCCACATATAACACATTTAGTATGTAAGGGATACAACTATTTTATATAAATGCCAATCAAAAGTGGTAGAAATGTCCAAAAGGTTAATTTCTCTTTAATTACTTTAATAAAAATGTAAGTTAGTACACATTTGAAAAAGTTAATCGCAGGGCTGGTTCACACCACAAAAACGCACTCCAGATCCATTCCAGATGTGTTTTTGCATGCTGGTTTTTAATGCGTTTTTTGGAGCGTTCCAGTGCGTTTTTGATGCGTTTCTGGATGCCCCATGTCCCGCTGTGTGCCCTGTGGCCGGCTGTGTGCTCCATGTCCTAATGTGTGCCCCATGATGTGCCCTGGTGTGTGCCATATGCCCTGATGTATGCCCCATGATGTGCCCTGCTGTGTGCCCCACTGTATGCCTCATGCCCTGCTGGGTGCCCCATGTCCTGATATGTGCCCAGTGCCCTGCTGTGTGCCCCATGTCCATATGTGTTCCCTATGCCCCACTGTGTGCCCCAATGTCCAGACTACAGGACTTCAGAGCGCACACATTGTGCTCTACATATTGTAAATAAAACATGAAAAGCAGAAGCAGTGTGAGATATTGCCCGAATACCTGATAAAGTATTTTCCAGTGTAAAGTATTTCTATAAACAAACAGAATTTGTAGTATACACTGCGCTAAATACATTTGGATTACTTTTGGCACTGTACCCATCACAAACCATACTGCTCAGTAAATTTAGCAAATGAAAAAATCTCATATATATTAATGCAACCATCAGTTTGACCAGTAGACACAATACCAAAGCATATCACTAAAACTTGTGATCCTCTGCTGATCGTCAAGTCTTGCTACACTTTGCTTATACTCCAGGGAGTATCTTCCATACAATGGAGACAGGTAGCAAATATGAGGAATATATAAAGAAGAAAAGGAGGGCGCACTGACCTTGTGCATTACCAAAGATAAAATGCATTAAAAACTGTATCAGCAGTAGTCATACTCACAAACAAACGTGAAAAAAAAGGCTTGTCAGTACACCAGCGAACAGAACCGTGTTTCTAGACACCTACAACCTAGACCAGGTGTCGAGGGGGCATTGCAAATAGCTTACGCGTTTCGAGGGAGGACCCTCTTCCTCAGAGCCAATATGAGATCAGAGCCAAACATACGGCTGGCCATACACTATACAATTTTCTTCTACAGCTTTCCTTTATATTTACCAAAACCATATTATGAGGTTAAAATTAAACCCTTTAAATTTGTATGCAATCAGGCAGGTCCTTGCATTACATAGTTGAAGGTAAATGTAAGGAAAGTTGAATAAGAAAATTGTATATTGTACTGTTGTCTCAGTATAAGAAAAACCAAGGAGGTGATTCATTTTTAGTCACTGCAGTTACCAAGCAGTATGGTTTGTTACTAGAATGTCACCAAAAGCAATTTGAAGTACATTTAGCGCACTGTATACTACAATTCTTTTAACATATCACCTCAAAAACACACTTAAAAGCTTTTGTTTATAAATTTAAAAGACTATACATAACCTTTAACACAATCTATTATAATTAATTATCCTAAAGAGAAACTTTAATGGCTTTGTGTTTATTTTGTTGTTAAAGTTTATATTTTTAAATTGATGTTTTACATTAATAATGCATTTGCAGACACCGGTGCTAGGGGTTAATAATGCATCCACAGACACCAGTGCTGGGGGTAATAATGCGTCCGCTGACACCAGTGCCAGGGGGTTAAGAATGCGTCTGCTGACACCAGTACTGTTTTTGAAGTTTGAAAGTTTGCATGCGGCCCCCCATGGGATATGAAAACTTGTCTTGTGGCCCTCAGGTAATTTGAGACCCCTGGTTTAGAGGCAGGAAAAAAAACTCTTCTGGATTGCGTTTTTTGATTGGAGCTTTTTGGGGGAAAAAATGCTAAACTTTGTAAAAAAAAAATGCTCTATATGAGTGGAGCCTAAAGCAGGCAAATAGATGGTTCAACAGGAAATGGGCAGGATAAATGTACCCAAGCTGATCGATTGATAAACTTGGGTACAACCAGCCTGCTGGATTTTACATGCTGTTAGGACCTGCAGTGGTTATGGTACTGCGGCCTTCTTTCCATCCCTCAATCGCCGAGCATAAGTGATTATCGCTACCATAGGAGGTAGAGGGATAGTGGAGATGAATGCAGTTTCCAGGATGATTCTTCCCAATAGTTTAGAATATTCCCCCAAACATGAGCCAAGACTTCATGAAGGGTGTACCAGGCATAGAACATATTTATTGAGAAGGCAGGCTCTTATATACACCAAAAAGAATACTTGCAGTAATCAAATGGACAATGACACACTCCACCCACAACATCATACAATGGGTACTAACGAGCCTCCAATACATATCCTTTAGGAGACAGACATTCTGTCTCCGAGATAATCTACATGAGCCAATTACTAATCATTTACCCAGACAAGGTGACTCCGAGATAAGCTCTTCTCACCTGCTATACAATACACATTTATCATCAATAGAAATTCACACAATACAGTGTCAATTAGCATCACACACTGAAAGGTTCTTGAGAGCCAGACTAAGGTTCATTTGCATGACAGTAGCAGACGACATTAAACACCTTAACAGTCTGTGTTCCCACATTGAATGAATCACGCTTTCTATTGACCGGTTGGGTTTAGAATCAACAACCTGTAATATTTCAAGATATCCTGGAATACATTGTGAATTATCATTACTGTCCCATCTCCTGTAATCCAAGATATAATTTCTCAGTCATCCTATGCCCCTAGTGGACATAGGATGACTTTAGACACAAGAGTCATCGATAAAGCTGAAACAGGAGTACTCCACACCCGCCCTCTCTCTGCCTGGGAGATATTGAGATCAGTTAAGGAATAAACCAATTATCTCCAGGCAGAGAGCACACAATTTTCCCAAAAGTTGGAACACCCCTTTCCACACAAGGTATCCCTACAATTACAAAGCCCCCCAATAGCCCCAATCAGGGGGACCAACATATCCAAATTTCACCCAGATCAGTGAAGGGGTTCTTAAAAAAACCCTGAACCTATGAGAAAATACAGAATAAAGTCTATTTTCTTCACAAAAATGCGATTATTGCTTGCAGCTGTTACAAATAAACTGTTAAAAATAACTGTTTTCCCGGAGGGGATGGCTTTCCCTGCCCCCTCCCCCCCACCTGCCTGAACACAATGGCTCCGCGGGAGAAATTCCTACATCAACACTGACTGAGTTGATGGGGGTATCAAGTGCAAAAATTTGCTCCGTCTATGGTCGGCTTAAGTCTGAAAACACTTTACTGAGCATTATCCCATGGCGGAGAAGTTTCTTACCCAACCAAAACTCAGATTTTTACTGTTGAGGTTATTCCGATGTTTAAAGACCAAGTTGGCAAGCATCTGCAAACATCTTGTTTTCCTTTGCAGGTCCAGCAGCGCAACCTGCTTTTTCTGTCATGGCAATTTTCCAGACCTTGGAAGTGTGGTCCAAGTAAATATCCGATACCATCCATACTGATTATTCAGTTATGTAACATTTGCAGCTTATGCCGGCTGTATTGCATTGTTGTGTTGATAGGTTGGTGGACATAATCCATATCATTTCCAGAATGAGTCTCGTCTATTAACATGCAGGAGGACTCTTGCTAAAATACTGGCCTGTGGAATAACAACGTAAAAAGCGATTGTTGAGGTCCCCGTTAAAAAATACTTTTTACCACAGCTAAAGAAGAAACCCAAGCCTTCAACTAGCAAAACTCATTCCACTTCTGAGGGTAAAAAGTTTCTTTTGCTTTTAAAATGCCTCTAAGGCTAGGCCAAAAACTGGGACCCAGTTCAGCCATAAATCCCAGGCTCCTCAGTTCCATGTTACCCATGCATTTCTGATGCATGGGTAAAAGATTTGTGTGACAGGAGGGCCCATGGAACCAAGAATCCCTTGGAAAGGTTGGGAAACCATTGTTTCAGCTCCCCATGCACCTCTAATGTCCAAGTCACCAACCTGGCACAGGGTGACTGAGAAAATATATCTTGGATTACTTAAAATGGGACAGTAATATTTATCCACAATATCTCCCAGTAAAGACTATTGTTGGATTGTTTGATTCTGAACTCAACATGTTAGTTAACCACTTAAGACCCGGACCAAAATGCAGCTAAAAGGACCTTGCCCCTTTTTGGGATTCGGCACTGCTTCGCTTTAACTGACAATTGCGCGGTCGTGCGACGTGGCTCCCAAACAAAATTGGTGTCCTTTTTTGCCACAAATAGAGCTTTCTTTTGGTGGTATTTTATCACCTCTGCGGTTTTTATTTTTTGCGCTATAAACAAAAATAGAGCGACAATTTTGAAAAAAAATGCAATATTTTTAACTTTTTGTTATAATAAAATATCCCCCAAAAATATATATAAAAAAATATATATATTTTCCGCAGTTTAGGCCGATACGTATTCTTCTACATATTTTTGGTAAAAAAAAAAAAAAAATATCCCAATAAGCGTTTATCGGTTGGTTTGCACAAAAGTTATAGCGTTTACAAAATCGGGGATAGTTTTATTGCATTTTTATTGTTTTTTTTTTTTTTTTACTACTAATGGCGGCGATCAGCGATTTTTTTCGTGACTGCGACATTATGGCGGACACTTCGGACAATTTTGACACATTTTTGGGACCATTGTCATTTTCACAGCAAAATATGCATGGTTTACTGTGGAAATGACAGTTGCAGTTTGGGAGTTAACCACAGGGGGCGCTGAAGGAGTTGTGTTTCACCTAATGTGTGTTTACAACTGTAGGGGGGTGTGGCTGTAGGAGTGACGTCATCGATTGTGTCCCCCTATAAAAAAGGGATGACACGATCGATGCAGCCGCCACAGTGAAGAACGAGGAAGTCGTTCTTCAGCTCCGGGGGACCGATCGCGGGACCCCAGCGGCGATCGGGTCCGCGGGTCCCGTGGTCCTGGTCACTGAGCTTCGGACTGAGTCGTGGGAGCACGCCGCGGGTGCGCGCCTGCGACCCACGGCTGGGTACATGTACAGGATGTACCTGTACGTACATGTGCCCAGCCGTGCCATTCTGCTGACGTATATGTGCAGGAGACGGTCCTTAAGTGGGTAAGAGAACTGATCACATTGGCCTCTGTACAATGTAGGAGACAGGCTGACTCTTGCTATTGCAAGAAGGTGTCCTGTGTTATACTTATGAGAATGTATTATCTACTGTGTGAAGCTCGGTGACAACAAGTCTGACCTGTAGTGAAATCCTGACGGGCACGGAGTCACATCGGCTGCTTTATGGGATTAATTAGCTCATGTTAATTTTATGTTTCTGGTTACAAGTGTATTGTCAGGCCGCGTACACACGGTCGATCCATCCGATGAGAATGGTCCGACGGACCGTTTTCATCGGTTCACCACTGAAGCAGACCGATGGTCTGATGTGCGTACGCACCATCAGTTCAAAAACCGATCGGGTCAGAACGAGGTGATTTAAAACACACGACGTGCTGAAAAAGACGAAGTTCAATGCTTCCAAGCATGCGTCGACTTGATTCTGAGCATGCGCAGGTTTTGAACCGATGCTTTTGTGTACTAACCATCGCTTTGGACCTATCGGTCAGCGGTCCATCGGTTCAATTTTAAAGCAAGTTCTAAAATTTTGGTCCGAAGGACAACAGACCGATGGGCTGTACACATGGTCGGTTTGGACCAATGAAAATGGACTTCAGGCCGTTTTCATTGGGTTGGACTTAGAGTAATAAGAGCAGGAGGGCGGAACCTCCTCTTTAGCAGTATATAAGACTTGTATTTTGGTGCTAACAAACTGTCCATGTTCAGCAAACAAACAAGTATCGTCTCGTTTTGTGCTTGTTAGCGGTTGGAATATCTGATATCTATATTCAGACAGGGAGGAAGCACTCAAGCGGAGTGTGGGACGATGTGGTGTCCAGACAGTGGTGGCAAGTTTTTTGGGGGGTGGCGGGAAACAGTGCACCCACAGCCCCCTCCCCCCATTGGTTAGGTAACCCGCACCACCCACCCCCTCCGGTCGTGTTGGTCGGTTGGGTCCGGAGCACTTACCCCATCTATGGTGGGCAATGCTTCCCCCGGGCGACAGAAGGCAGGCAAAACCAGCAGCTACCCCTTTGCCTGCTCTCCTCCGCAGGCATCACGGGGGCTTCCTTTTCCTCCTAGTCAGCCAATAGAAATGCCTTTTCTTTTGGGCAATCGGGAAACGGGTCTCAAACCCACTCACTGATTGCCCGGGAGGAGAATCAGTGTGAAAATAGAGAATATTAATTTGCTATTGTCACACAACTGGATAGGCTTGATTTGCAGTGCTCTGCGTCCTGAGCCCACCCTTTTTTTGAAGCCTATTGGAGCCTCTAGCTCTAATTACGTGCTTCAAAAAAAAAAAAAAGCACCCCCCCCATTGGAATTCATTCATCCAGCATCATGCATGGGTGCCGGATGCATGGATGGGGGCGGCACCTGCGTGCTCTTGATGGACGCATCGTCCCTGTGTCCAGGGTCCAGCTAGAGTTTTGATTTATCAGCTTCTGTCCAGCCTCCTATTGTCAATTTTGCCAACCTCTCTGCATAGACTAACAGATCTCCATACTGCCTTTGTTTCAAGATTTTTAATCAAACCTGTTCACGATTCCAAAATCCAAAGAGGGCATAGAACTCAAAAACACTATTGTCCTCACAGGACGGTCATTGTTTTTCTCCATCCAGGATATTATCTGTCCTATGTGGATGTGTACTTGCATGCCTCCATCTTTCCAGAACATCGCAGCTTCCTGCATTTCACTGTGGGCACACAACACAGTTGGTTGAACTGGATTAACTTTTTTCAACCAGATTAACTTTGTAACACTACCAGATTGTTGCCAGTACTTTTAATCTGTCTTGTGTACCCCAAGTATTATGCTCACAGGGCACTGCTACAGTGGGATTATACTGAGAGACCAGTCAGGTCAGACTTTGTTGACGGTTTGGGTCTGATCGTGGAGTTGGCTCAGTACAGAGTTTTCCTTTCACAAGAGAAACTCTGAACTCTTCACTCCCAGATTCAGACCCTTCAGTCCAGGAGCCATCCATTTCTCTATATTTTTGCATAAGAGTTTTGGGTCTGATGGTAACCTTTTTGAAGACAGTCCCATTTGCCCAGTTTCACTTTAAAACACTGCAATTTAAGTCTGGTACAGTAAATGTGACAAAAAGCCCAGGATGTCTCAGACTTGGAATTGGGCAAATCTCTTCTTTCACGATCCTGAAAAATGCTCACACCATATGCCAGTCTGACAGGCTGTGATGGGGTCCTGTACCCCTTGACAGTTCAGGTATCTTGGTCACCAGCAGAAGCTCATTTCTCTCCAACATACTGTAGCTCTATAAGATTTGTCTCTCTTTAAAATGACACACTTTTTACCTGCACAGTCCAGATTCAGCTGGACAATGCCACAGCAGTGGTACAACTCAATCATCAGAGGGGGGGGGGGGGGCCCAGACGTTTTACTTAGGAAAGTGAAATAGAACAGATTCTTTCTTGGGCAGAAATTTATATTCTAGCCTTGTCTACTGTCCATATTCCAGGTGCTGATATTTGGCAAGCTAATTACTTAATTTGCTGTCCAGGGTTTTAGGTGCAGGTGGTATAAAACAATAAACTGTCACAAATATTTTATTATGTTAGAAACAGCCCAATTTGCATTTAACTTTGTTGCTATAATAAATGACTCACAGAACTAAAAGAAATCACAAATACAACTTTATTTTTGAATCCCCCCCATCTTCCATGTTCCTTTAAAGCCTCTCCAATATTACAAAAAAAAGCCTGTTGGGACTTATTCATTAATAGGATGTAGACACTAAACTGGAGAATCACCATTAAGCAAAAAAAAAATGTAAAAAAGGTCCATTTATCAATGTTTTCGCAATATTCACACAACTGCCACTAGGGATTTACACAGTTTTCCAACAAAATCTTAGTTAAAAAAGCATACAAATCTTAAATAAAAACAATGATAAATAGACCTTTAATGCCCTATACACAGGATCGGTTCATCTGATGAAAACGGTCTGATGGATTTTTTCATCAGATATCCGATGAAGCTGACTTTCATCAGTCTTGCCTACACACCATCAGTTAAAAAACCGATCGTGTCAGAACGCGGTGACGTAAAACACGACGTGCTGAGAAAAATGAAGTTCAATGCTTCCAAGCATGCGTCGACTTGATTCTGAGCATGCATGGATTTTTAACCGATGGACGTGCCCACAGACGATCGTTTTTTTCTATCGTTTTTTTAACCATCAGATAATTTTAAAACAGGGTTCCTTGTTTTTTCACCGATGGATAAAAAACCGATGGGGCCCCCACACGATCGCTTTGTCTGATGAAAACGGTCCAACAGATGAACCGATTGTGTGTACGCGGCATAAGTGTTTTATTGAACATTCATCACAAAGGCATATTTGCCTAGTACCAGGACCTTTCAACATTAGGGTACGTGCACTCAGGCAGTTTGGCCCATCAGTGTGCATTTACAAGATTTTTAGGAGCCCAGAAGGCACAAGTGCAGCATCCAGCTCCATAGTCAACAGCCTAGCAAAACCTGACGGGCCGAAATATACAGCAGTCTGATGCTGTACTGAGTGACCAGATGCATTCAGGGACATATGTCCCGATAGCAGAATTCCTGGGTTTGGGGCATGTGTCCCTGAAAGCATAGGAGTGTAAATGCAAGTACCAATCATTACAGCATCTACCTGCTGCATATTTCAACCTGTCATAGACATTGATAGACGGCCGCTGCAGATTTGAATGCTGCAACTATCAATTCCGGGTGACCAAAAACCACCACACATTACATTAGGCTTTAGCCAGGGGGTCTTCATGAGGAGAATCCTGGTGTTTTTTTGGAGGATGCTTGGGCTGGTATAAACCTGGTAGTAAGCCACACACTTGCAAATAGTGTTGGGAGAACGGTTCGGCCCAATCATGAGTTTGGGCCGAACATTGCCTGTAAATTGGCGGTAAGAAATGTGCAAAAAAAACAAAACAAAACAAAAACAAGTGTGGCCCCACCAGTCCATACCAGCTCCCCCCTGCTCCAAGGCACCCCCCTATGTCGAGGGTATGTGGCCTGCCAGGCTGCGTGCTCAGATAAAGGTCGGGTATGGATTTTGAGGGGGATCCCAGCCCGTTTTTTCTCTCTTTTTTGTTTTCAAAGGCCGCAAATACATTTAAGCCCAGGTTCACACTGGTCTGCAGGAATGATTTCACTCCTGGTTGTCAGTCCCGATTTTGGACGCGTTTTCAGAGACATCTGTGCAGGTTTTTGGAAATCCGTGCAGCACCACAGATGCGGCGTTGCACCATCCTAAATCGGTGCAATTGCTGACAAATGCCGACCATTTGAAATGCGATTTGACATGTCAAATTGCATTTCAAAACGCACCAGTGTGAACCAGGGCTCAATGTGATTTGACCCGTTTTTTTTTTCCTTTAGAAACGTTTTTGTTGCAGCGTGTTCTATGCATGCTACAGATGCACCACTTTACAGGCAGACCAAGGGGACCCCCAGGCACTTTATTTAAAGGATTTTTTCATTTTTATTGTTGCACTTTAAGCATCATTAAAATCACTGCTCCTGAAAAAAATGTTTTTAACCACTTAAGACCCGGACTGTTATGCAGGTAAAGGACCTGGCCACTTTTTGCAATTCGGCACTGCGTCGCTTTAACTGACAATTGCGCGGTCGTGCTACGTAGCTTCCAAACAAAATTGGCGTCCTTTTTTCCCACAAATAGAGCTTTCTTTTGGTGGTATTTAATCACCTCTGCGGGTTTTATTTTTTGCGCTATAAACAAAAATAAAGCGACAATTTTGAAAAAAAATGCAATATTTTTTTACTTTTTGCTATAATAAAAATCCCACAAAAAAATATATAAAACTTCCCCCCCCCCTCAGTTTAGGCCGATACGTATTCTTCTACATATTTTTGTTAAAAAAAAATAAAAAATAAAAAAATCGCAATAAGCGTTTATTGATTGGTTTGCGCAAAAGTTAGAGGGTTTACATAATAAGGGATAGTTTTATGGCATTTTTATAAAACTTGTTTTTTTACTAGTAATGGTGGCGATCAGAGATTTTTTTCGTGACTGCGACATTATGGCGGACACATCGGACACTTGACACCATTTTTGGATCATTGACTTTTTTACAGTGAACAGTGCTATAAAAATGCACTGGTTACTGTAAAAATTACACTGGCAGTGAAGGGGTTAACCAGGAGGGGGCGCTGTAGGGGTGAAGTTCTTACTGTGGGGGGGCGTGGCTGTGTGTGTGACGTCACTGATCGTCGTTCCCTAACACAGGGAACAGACGATCAGTGGCAGCCACACTAGGAAGCACGGGGAGAGGTTTGTTTACACTTACCTCTCCCTGTTCTTCCTCTGACACGATCGCGGGACACACCGGTGGCGATCGCGTCTGCTGTTCCCGCGGGGACAGTCACTGAGAAGAGGACCGGGTCGCGAGCGCACTGCCGGCGGCGTGCTGCGCTACCCACGGCTGTGCTCTTAAAGGGGACGTACATGTATGCCCTTGTGCCCAGCCGTGCCATTTTGTCGAAGTTAATCATTGTGCGGCAGGACCGCAAGTGGTTAAAAACATTTTTTTTCATTGATACATGTCCCCAAGAATAGTACCCAGACCAGTGCTTTAAGTGGGCTGGAACGCGGCGGTACTCAGTACCGCCACTTCCAAAAATGGCCCTGGAGAGTACCAGCACCTCTCCGTGCGCCCAGTACGTGGGTTTCCCCCAATTTTACTGTGTGCCCCCCCAAGTAATGTTGTCTGTTTGTATTGCAGACAGACCGCGAAACAATAGCCGCCGCGACTGTCCGCGATCCGTCTGCGGCGCTGAATGACGGAATCATGACTGTTATTGTCATGTGACGTCGCCACAGTGCCGCTAATTATCATGGGAGTTGTAGTCTCCGCGGCCGTGCGGGCGGCGTCGGCTACGTGCTTGAGTCAAGCTCAGCCTGCTCCCGGGGGTGGAGACGAGTCAGTCAGTTACTGTGAGAGCAGCGGAGCCAGGCCGCGTGCTAGACCAGACCTCCCATTTGCCCGCCGACTTCAGTGCCTGCCTCGCTCTGCTGCCACAAGGTAGGTCAGGAAAAAACGTAATTTGATGGCAATTGGAAATACCATTTTATTGGTGGTGATGGACAATTTTCATTTCTGTTAGCTCCCTCCCTCCATGTTACCTCCATGAGAGCTCATTATATATATATATATCAGTATTGGGGGGGGGGGGAGCACCGGCGCCTAATAGAGTACCGGCACCTCTTTTGGCCCACTTAAAGCACTGACCCAGACCCTTATACTCCTTTTACGGCCAATTACTTGCATATAAGCCTTAAAAATGGTAACTTGATTTTTCCTGTTTGGCTTCCATAGACTTTAATGGGGTTTGTCGTTTGGGTTAGAACTTTTCCCCTGTTCAGGAGTTCTGCTGCAAACTGAAAAGGGGGGTGTTCAGCCCATCTTTACTTGCCAATCTTCTAGCCATTAAGATATCAGACCATGGTAGTCTTTAAAAAGCACAGATCAGCTGGTTTTGTTTGTTTTTGGTACATGAAAACCCCCCAAAAATACATTTGGTGTCCATATACTTGAGCAAAAATGAGACCAAAAGCAATGAAATGTCTTTTTATGGCCCCCGACATTATAGTGATATATATATATAAAAAAAAAAAAAAAAAAAAAATATGTTCATGGCACTACTATAAATACATTTCAAGAGAAAGAAAGTTATAATTATGTACACATACACAATTGTAAACATGCACATACAAATATTTCTGTTTACAACCTTGGTTATTGCTCTCAGCCACTGAAAGGTGGCTTAATGCCAATAATGCTGCTGACATTGGACTGACATCATTGAAGGGGTCCACCTCCAGTAAATGTCATTGCCCATGATCCCCAGCCGTTCATAACTTGTGTTGGCAAGACCCCACATGCAGCAAAACCAAAACCATTTTTAATGGAGTTGCCTCATCACAATGACGATTCTGTTAGATAACCTTGGCTATTACCTTTTCTGCCTTAGATCTAATATTTGTTTATTTTTTTTAAGAAAATCCACTGTGTTTATTGGGATCTATTTCAGTTTTACTTGATACCAAGTAGGAACTGTAAATGGACTGGAATGTGAACATTCCAGAGTTAACTGTAGGTAACAGTAGACAGCATTAGACTACTCTGGAAACAAGTTAAAGTGACACTAAACAAACCTTCTTTTTCTCCAAATATAATCCATACAAAGCCAATATTTAATCGCCCTGTAATCTATTTTTCATGAAAATATTTCTTACTGTGTTTTTTGGCCTCCTTGTATAGTCTACCATAAACTCTTGAACCTCTCCTTTCCCCCCTCACTTCCATATGTTTGGACGAAGCAGTGCAGTTATATGTTTTGTTCTATGCACACTATACATCCCATAGTTCAAAGCCATAGTCGGAAGAGCAAGCAAGAGAGGGTGGCTATGTTCCTACATACAGTGGGACCATGGGGAACGAATGTTGCCACGTTTAATCAGGAAGCTGGATCATGGCAATAAACAAAATGAATTGTAGATTTGGAGGAGGCTGAGAGCAATAGAAGATAATATATGTATATATTATATTATATACGCACACACACATTTATTTTATTTTTTTTAAATAAGAGTTTAGTGTCACTTTAAACCTGAGCATTCCTCGTTGGGCACAACACAGTTTTAAAATAACCTGCAGACAAATTATGGTGCATGTGATATCATAAATAATAAATTTTTCCTAAAGCTGGCATTACAATTTAAAGTAGAATAATCTAGATGAGTCAGTCTACTGATATATCAGTTTTGAGTGGACTTAGGTGAGATGAATGATACACTGCATGCTTGCAACCCTTATGCTGCGTACACACGATCGGTTTGTCTGATGAAAACGGTCTGATGGACCGTTTTCATCAGAATAACCGACCGTGTGTGGGCCCCATCGGTTATTTATCCATCGGTTCAAAAACTAGGAATTTGTTTTAAAATTATCTGATGGTTAACTAACCGATAGAAAAAAACGATCGTCTGTGGGTACGTCCCATCGGTTAAAAATCCATGCATGCTCTGAATCAATTTGACGCATGCTCAGAAGCATTGAACTTCATTTTTCTCAGAATGTCGTTGTGTTTTACGTCACCGCGTTCTGAAATGATCGTTTTTTAACCGATGGTGTGTAGGCACGACTGATGAAAGTCAGCTTCATCGGATATCTGATGAAAAAATCCATCAGACAGTTTTCATTGGATGAACCGATCGTGTGTACAGGGCATAACAGACTGCAATGGAGAGGACTCAGTTGGAGCTGTTCCTTAGCCCTTCTCAGCATAGTGTTTAACTCCTGCTACATTTTGCATGAAATAAAATTATAAAAAAATTGAATAAAAAAACTGAGACCTCCACATGCATAAATGCTGGAAGTGGAACCAGATTTTCTAAGAGGTATAACTGCCAGGAAAGGTTAACCTGCTAGCAGTCTCCCCCCGCTGAAATATCAGTTTTCCATGAACTGACACTTTTAGTGATTTATAAAACTTTTTGTTTTGTTGTATATCTAATATACATGATTGTCATTTATAGCTGTCAGTCCTTATGATTAAAGAAGTTGAGATTTTAATGCAAAAAACATCAAAATCTGCATCTTCATGGTCAACATCAAAATAATAAGTTTTTGGTTTAAATCTGTCTATTTATTAAGAAGAAAACATATAAACAAACACACAGTAAACTATTTCATAAGCTGTAGTCATACAGAAGTATACACACCATTGGTTTGCAATTTGAAAAAAAAAACAATTGTTTTTGGAAACAAAAAGTGATACAGTCAACGTTTCCTCTGGGTTTGTATACTGTACATGTAATCTCACCTGATGTTCCAGGAAGCCATCATGAAAGTCTGCATAGATACAGCAAATCTTTAACTAATAATGGTTGTAAGGCAACTCATTTCTTGTGCATAGTGTTTAAGAGACTACAGGGCATTCCAGACCGAATAATCGAATGAACTTACCGTCATAATTAACAATAATGATAGCAAGCATGTAATCCTTGCCCAGCATCTTCAGAGAGCCAGGTCTTTAGTCACAACAGGCGGATGGTGTCCAACCTCTGCAAAATTCCAATACGATGGGTAAAATAGAACACGCAGGGGGATGTTGAGAGTGTGATCTCCTTCATAGATCAGCCTGCAAACAGAGTAGAAAAGTCATCAGCACTCATCTGCGAGAAGGATGTGGTACTGACATGTACAGTGTGCACTGGACTGGAGAAAAGCAATAATGAAAGAGGGAAGCAGAGGCTGGGAGGAGAGGCAGGAGTGAGCTGTTAGTGGGAGTTGCAATCTGGGAGGAGCTGTCCAGTGCTGATGAATGATGCTCTTGTACACTAGCTCAGTGTAACACATTCTATGGATTCAATCAGACATTCCTACACCAAGTACATTCAGCAAAGCAGGGGTAGCTCAGAAATTACAATAAAAAATAAATTAATAATCTATAAACATTATATGCTACTGTGATTAAAATTAGCTTACATTTTTATTAGAGCTTAATGAAGGTACAATTTTACCATGGAAGGCAGTCCCCCCATTGAGAGAGCGCGTTGTGGTCCTTCCTTTGAGAACTGTACTATATTTAGAAGCCTTAGTTCCACCTGCAGGATCTCCAGGGCGAGCAGGAAGATGCGCAATAATGGACCAATACAATTGTAGCTATACATGTTGACCAAAGGAAATTGAATAGGAGATTTATTGAACATATAATCTAAATGTCAACAAAGGACCGTGAATACGTTCCAAATGTTATAGGAATATTGTGAGGTCTTTGGGAAGCAAAATTGTGTAATCAAATCAATGCTGCATGTTAAAATAGCTGTATCACTTTATTAGGAACATTTGCATATTTAATGAAAATGTAATCCATCTTATATACATTATCTATGTTGAATTACACATCACCGACCCATTTGTTTTTGTTTTTTCTAATTGGCTGGCTGGGCTTTAAAGTGGAACAAATCCCATCAATTTAAAGCAGAACTAAACCCACTGATTTAACTGTTTCCCAAAACAATTACATTTGAGGCATGCCTTGCACAGCAGTTACGGTTACTAATGTGCTTATGTTAGCTCTCAACAGAACTGAACTGTCAAGCCATCAAATGGCTGGTTCATAGATGATCACACGTGCAAGCAACTGCAGATCAAACAAATGCTAATATGACAGCTTCCTTGGCTGTAAACTAGTGTAAAGCATAGGAGGGTTTAGTTCTGCTTTAACTGTTTCCCAAAACAGTTACATTCAAGACACGTTGTGAAAGAGAACCATCACAGTTGCTTGTGCTCTCCACTGAACTGTCAAATTGTTAATGTCATAACTGATCACATGTGCTGCACCATGGCAACTGCAGATCAATCAGAGGCTAGATGGCAGCTTTCTTGGATGTAAAGGATAGAAGGGTTTAGTTCTGCTTTAAGTTAAGCTCAAACTGTTGCAAGCCAATGGAAGAAGAAACAGAAAAGAGATTTATTTAGGGCAAGTGAACTAGAACATTGTTCTTATAACTATCAAGAATTTTAAAGTGATTGTAAATGCTTAATTTTTTTTTTTTTTTTTTAAAACAAACATGTCATACCATTTTTCTCATAACAGCCCAAATTCACTTGCTATATGAGCACCTTTGCGTGCTTGCTCCCGAGCCCTGCTCTGTGGGTCCATAAGACAATGGCTCCCACTGCTGTGTCTGAGTCAATGAGGAGGGAGTGAGCCGGGACAGACTTTGCTCTGGTGCACATCGCTGGGCAGATCATCAGCCTCAGACAAGTATAAGGGGGATCTGCATGCAAAACGTTTTTTTTGTACCTTAATGCATAGTATGCATCAAGGGGAAAAAAAACCCTTTCTGCCATAAGAACCACTTGAACTGCTTTCCGACCATATACAGTACATATACGGCAGCAATGCAGCACTCCTGTGCAAAATCACGTACAGGTAAGCGATTTTGCACTTTGAGGCTGAGGCATGCACACGCGTGTCCGGCGACCCACTCCCACCGTCAATGGACACAGTGGGAGCCAATCAGTGGGTCCGACGGACTCAATGTCCTCTGGAACCCGCTGAATGTTCCCGAGAGAAGCAAAATGACGGTCTGCCTATGTAAACAAGGCAGATTGCCGTTCTGTCAGTAGGGAAGGTCGTGATACTGTGTTTCTGCTAAGCAAGAACAAGACTCTCTGCCTTCCCAAAGTAAGAGAACCCCCCCCCCCCTACAGTTAGCATGCACTCCCTAGGAACACATTTAATCCTTTGATAGCCCATGATATTAAACCAGTGTCATTAGTACAGTTACAGTGCATATTTTTTAGCACTGGTCCCATAAAAAAAGTGTCAAAGGTGTCACTTAGTTTCTGATTTGTCTGTCACAATGTCGTTTTCCCACTATAAAGCTGCTGATCGCCACCATTACTAGTAAACTTAAATTAATAAAAATTCCATAAATATATCCCATAGTTTGTCGACGCTATAACTTTTGCGCAAACCAATAAATATATGCTTAATAGATTTTTTTTACCAAAAATATGTAGCAAAATGGCCTAAATTGATGAAGAAATCTGTTTTTTTTATTGGATGAGCTTTATAGCAGAAAGTAAAAAATAAACCATAGAGGTGTTTAAGTACCACCAAAAGAAAGCTCTATGTGTGGAGAAAAAAAGGACATGCATTTTATTTGGGTACAGCATCGCATGACAGCGCAGTAGTCAGTTAAAGTAACGCAGTGCCGTATCGCAAAAACAGCCTGATCACGAACCTTCCGGAGCTGAAGTGGTTAATAAGTGAGGTTAATAGAGATTAAACATTCTCTAGGTAAGGTAGAGAACCATCTAAAAGAATATTTTTTTTTTCATAAATGCCTTTTTATTAAATTTTATAAAACAAAAACACCACAAACATTCCATAATCACGTACTTGACCTTTACATAGTAAATGTAGAAAGCATTAAAAAGACATTTGTAAAAACCTAGCAGTTAATCCATTTACAAATAATAAAAAAAAAAAGTTCTACAGTTCTATGCAGTTTGCTTTTGATCCCTTTTTTTTCAGTGCATTTTGCTTTTCTGCACATACATTTTTTTTTACACATTGTTTGTGCCTTTTTTTTTTTTATGAGTTTTGTATTTTTAATAAAATGCACTACATGCTTTTCTGCAGCTTCTCCATTGGGCCCGATTCACACTTATGCAGCTTGCCTTTGATCCGTATCTGCAGTGCTTTTTGACACATTTAATGCATTTTTTATGCTTTTTGTGGCCAATTTGTTGGATGGATTCAAAAAAACGCAAAACGTGGCAAAACCGTAGTAAAGTAGTAAAATCGCGGCAAAAAACGCACTACATTTTTTCTGCTGCGTCTCTATTGAAGTCTATTGTTTTGCTTTTAAAAAAGTCCCTAAACCTTTTCCAAAAATGTAGTGGCTGAAAAAAGCATAATGTGAACGTGTCCTATTGGAAACCCTGTTAATTGGACTGTGGTGCGTTTCTGCAAAAAGCATTGAGTCGAATCGAGCCTAAACTTGTTCAGTGTTCCCCGATGTAGGAAAATCCCTAGGAAAACCAGTACCAACTCCTCAAAAGAAGGAGCAGGAGGTGAAATCCATTTGAGAGGTATGAGTTGTCGAGCCTGAAAAAAGTCTGGAAATAAGACTTTTTGCCTGGCTTTGCGAAGAATAAAATCACGATCCTTGCAATTGAGCAATCTAGCAAGCAGGGGCTGTGGAGCAGCGCCAGGCTGGGAGGCTTTGCTGGCACTTTGTGGGCCCTTTCAACAGCAAAGGCAGCAGAGAAGCTGGCCTCAAGGAATGTAGAGTTGAGTCAGGCTTCCACAAAGTCCCCAGGATTTTGACCCTAAGCCTTTTTGGGTAGACTCACAATTCTAATGTTTTTCCACCGAAAGCATTTTTCAAGATCTTTTTGATGCCAGAATGATACTTGTCTTTTAGCAGCAGAGACCTGGCAAGGGAATGCAGGATTACAACAGATTCTTGTGGAGCTCTTCTCAGACATGCCCAGCCATCTTGGTGGTAGCCATGCCTCATGAAAACCTACATTAGACTTATTGGTAACGGTATTTCTGCGAACCCAACAGGACGGCACACCTGAGAGATGAGGGCTCCTCCCTACAGGAAACACTACAGGAAACACTATCAATTGTCAGCTTGTTATAAGTCCCCACCCTTCCCCTTGAACCCCAGTATGTAATAAAGTAATCCCGAACTGGTTCACAAGGGACATTGTTCCGTATAGGTACTTACCACCTAGCGTTTAGCTTATCTTTTCCCTCCACATAGGGTGGGAATTAGGCCTGCCATCCTGGAAGGTTTGTAGAAATACCGTTACCGGTAAGTCTAACGTAGGTTTTCTCCCATCACCTTCCAGGATGGCACACCTGAGAGGATAATCAAGTAAACACAGGCCTACCTTCAGGGTGGGACCACAGCTTGTAGGACCTTCAGACCGAAAGTCAAGTCTTGCTGTGACAACATTTCCACACGATAGTCCTTCAGGAAAGTATGCTGACTGGACCAGGTGGCGGCACTGCGGATTTGCTCCCAGGAGGCCCCTGCTTTTTCAGCCCAGGA